>NW_027258340.1:0-83172 GCF_045791955.1 Oncorhynchus clarkii lewisi
CTCTTTCCTCCCCTCTGTCCTAACTCTTTCCTCCCCTCTGTCCAAACTCTATCCTCCCCTCTGTCCTAACTCTATCCTCCCCTCTGTCCAAACTCTATCCTCCCCTCTGTCCAAACTCTATCCTCCCTCTTTCCTCCCTCTTTCCTCCCCTCTGTCCTAACTCTTTCCTCCCCTCTGTCCAAACTCTTTCCTCCCCTCTGTCCAAACTCTTTCCTCCCCTCTGTCCAAACTCTTTCCTCCCCTCTGTCCAAACTCTTTCCTCCCCTCTGTCCAAACTCTTTCCTCCCCTCTGTCCAAACTCTTTCCTCCCCTCTGTCCAAACTCTTTCCTCCCCTCTGTCCAAACTCTTTCCTCCCCTCTGTCCAAACTCTTTCCTCCCCTCTGTCCAAACTCTTTCCTCCCCTCTGTCCAAACTCTTTCCTCCCCTCTGTCCAAACTCTTTCCTCCCCTCTGTCCTTCTTTCATCCCCTTTGTCCTAACTCGTTCCTCCCATTTGTCCTAACTCATTCCTCCCCTCTGTCCTAACTCTTTCCTCCAATCTGTCCTTCTTTCCTCCCCTCTGTTCTACTTCTTTCCTCCCCTCTGTCCTACTTCTTTCCTCCCCTCTGTCCTACTTCTTTCCTCCCCTCTGTCCTAACTCTTTCCTCCCCTCTGTCCTAACTCTTTCCTCCCCTCTGTCCTAACTCTTTCCTCCCCTCTGTCCAAACTCTATCCTCCCCTCTGTCCAAACTCTATCCTCCCCTCTGTCCAAACTCTATCCTCCCTCTTTCCTCCCTCTTTACCCTCCCCTCTGTCCTAACTCTTTCCTCCCCTCTGTCCAAACTCTTTCCTCCCCTCTGTCCAAACTCTTTCCTCCCCTCTGTCCAAACTCTTTCCTCCCCTCTGTCCAAACTCTTTCCTCCCCTCTGTCCAAACTCTTTCCTCCCCTCTGTCCAAACTCTTTCCTCCCCTCTGTCCAAACTCTTTCCTCCCCTCTGTCCAAACTCTTTCCTCCCCTCTGTCCAAACTCTTTCCTCCCCTCTGTCCAAACTCTTTCCTCCCCTCTGTCCAAACTCTTTCCTCCCCTCTGTCCAAACTCTTTCCTCCCCTCTGTCCAAACTCTTTCCTCCCCTCTGTCCAAACTCTTTCCTCCCCTCTGTCCAAACTCTTTCCTCCCCTCTGTCCAAACTCTTTCCTCCCCTCTGTCCAAACTCTTTCCTCCCCTCTGTCCAAACTCTTTCCTCCCCTCTGTCCAAACTCTTTCCTCCCCTCTGTCCAAACTCTTTCCTCCCCTCTGTCCAAACTCTTTCCTCCCCTCTGTCCAAACTCTTTCCTCCCCTCTGTCCAAACTCTTTCCTCCCCTCTGTCCAAACTCTTTCCTCCCCTCTGTCCAAACTCTTTCCTCCCCTCTGTCCAAACTCTTTCCTCCCCTCTGTCCAAACTCTTTCCTCCCCTCTGTCCAAACTCTTTCCTCCCCTCTGTCCAAACTCTTTCCTCCCCTCTGTCCAAACTCTTTCCTCCCCTCTGTCCAAACTCTTTCCTCCCCCTCTGTCCAAACTCTTTCCTCCCCTCTGTCCAAACTCTTTCCTCCCCTCTGTCCAAACTCTTTCCTCCCCTCTGTCCAAACTCTTTCCTCCCCTCTGTCCAAACTCTTTCCTCCCCTCTGTCCAAACTCTTTCCTCCCCTCTGTCCAAACTCTTTCCTCCCATCTGTCCAAACTCTTTCCTCCCCTCTGTCCAAACTCTTTCCTCCCCTCTGTCCAAACTCTTTCCTCCCCTCTGTCCAAACTCTTTCCTCCCCTCTGTCCAAACTCTTTCCTCCCCTCTGTCCAAACTCTTTCATCCCCTCTGTCCAAACTCTTTCCTCCCCTCTGTCCAAACTCTTTCCTCCCCTCTGTCCAAACTCTTTCCTCCCCTCTGTCCAAACTCTTTCCTCCCCTCTGTCCAAACTCTTTCCTCCCCTCTGTCCAAACTCTTTCCTCCCCTCTGTCCAAACTCTTTCCTCCCCTCTGTCCAAACTCTTTCCTCCCCTCTGTCCAAACTCTTTCCTTCCCTCTGTCCAAACTCTTTCCTCCCCTCTGTCCAAACTCTTTCCTCCCCTCTGTTCTAATTCTTTCCTCCCCTCTGTCCAAACTCTTTCCTCCCCTCTGTCCAAACTCTTTCCTCCCCTCTGTCCAAACTCTTTCCGCCCCTCTGTCCAAACTCTTTCCGCCCCTCTGTCCAAACTCTTTCCTCCCCTCTGTCCAAACTCTTTCCTCCCCTCTGTCCAAACTCTTTCCTCCCCTCTGTCCAAACTCTTTCCTCCCCTCTGTCCAAACTCTTTCCTCCCCTCTGTTCTACTTCTTTCCTCCCCTCTGTCCTAACTCTTTCCTCCCCTCTGTCCTAACTCTTTCCTCCCCTCTGTCCTAACTCTTTCCTCCCCTCTGTCCTAACTCTTTCCTCCCCTCTGTCCTAACTCTTTCCTCCCCTCTGTCCTAACTCTTTCCTCCCCTCTGTCCTAACTCTTTCCTCCCCTCTGTCCTAACTCTTTCCTCCCCTCTGTCCTAACTCTTTCCTCCCCTCTGTCCTAACTATTACTTTCTCTTTAGTGAGAGCCAGGTGGGTATGCAGTCTGACCTAACTATTTCCTCCCCTCTGTCCTAACTATTTCCTCCCCTCTGTCCTCCTTTTCTCCCCTCTATCCTCTTCACTTGTAGAATGTGGCTCCATCATTTGAATATCCCTCCCTCTAACCATCCATCCATCTATTATCCCTAAGCCGGTCTCTGATTGTAATCAGCAGTCCTGGCTCACCACATGAACTATGCAACTGTTTTCCCATGTGCTGCATTCACCATCAGCAATCAGTCACTGTTGCCTGTGTGTAAAGCTCTAACACACACACACACACACACACACACACAAACGGGATAATGTACACACTGACAAGCGAACACACACATGCCCACATGTGCTTTTCCATGGCAACATGCAAACCATTATTTATTGGATGTCATGTGTGATACTTTCTTTTTAGTGAGAGCCAGGTGGGTATGCAGTCACCTGTGTGATACTTTCTCTTTAGTGACAGCCAGGTGGGTATGCAGTCACCTGTGTGATACTGTCTCTTTAGTGAGAGCCAGGTGGGTATGCAGTCACCTGTGTGATACTTTCTCTTTAGTGACAGCCAGGTGGGTATGCAGTCACCTGTGTGATACTTTCTCTTTAGTGACAGCCAGGTGGGTATGCAGTCACCTGTGTGATACTTTCTCTTTAGTGAGAGCCGGGTGGGTATGCAGTCACCTGTGTGATACATTCTCTTTAGTGACAGCCGGGTGGGTATGCAGTCACCTGTGTGATACTTTCTCTTTAGTGACAGCCGGGTGGGTATGCAGTCACCTGTGTGATACTTTCTCTTTAGTGACAGCCGGGTGGGTATGCAGTCACCTGTGTGATACTTTCTCTTTAGTGACAGGCAGGTGGGTATGCAGTCACCTGTGTGATACTTTCTCTTTAGTGACAGCCAGGTGGGTATGCAGTCACCTGTGTGATACTTTCTCTTTAGTGAGAGCCAGGTGGGTATGCAGTCACCTGTATGATAATTTCTCTTTAGTGAGAGCCAGGTGGGTATGAGGTCACCTGTGTGATAATTTCTCTTTAGTGAGAGCCAGGTGGGTATGCAGTCACCTGTGTGATAATTTATCTTTAGTGAGAGCCAGGTGGGTATGCAGTCACCTGTGTGATACTTTCTCTTTAGTGAGAGCCAGGTGGGTATGCAGTCACCTGTGAAAGCCCTAAAACACTTCTAGAAGTAGCTCTAAAGGAGTCAGTAAACATTCACTCTTTCTCAGCTTTAGCACGTAGGGACAGGTGCGTTTCATTTAACAAAACATTTGTAATAGATATTTTGTCGGAGTTTGTACCGGTATCTGTTAAGACTTTTCTCAAAGAGGACAAGTTCAATGCAACGCCATAGAGTACAAGTGTGTTTTTTGAAGCCACCAACAACTAGACAAAAAGAAGAAACCCAGACGACTCATTGTGAAGCTGTGTCACCAAACACATCAAATAGAATATCTACAACGTATTTCAACACAACTTGTTCCTTACAGTAGTGAAACATAACTATAGGAATACAGGAGGCAATGTGTTTGTTAGTTTGTTTTCCTCTGAGTTTGTCCTTACAGGGGTCATTTTGATTGATGGAACTTTTTTAGGGCCGAGGCAGTAGAGATTTGGAGTTTTGATGTTCACAGATGTGCGTTGCAACAGATGTTGAGTGTCTGTCACTTAATGAACGCATCCCTGTGTCTGCTTTTATCTTGAAAAGAAGTTGGTGCTGTTGAAAATCACAGAAGCAGCCTAGAATGAACACCGAGGAGCAACTTTACTGAACAAATATATAAAACGCAACATGCAACAATTTCAACGATTTTACTGAGTTACAGTTCATATACGGAAATCAGTCAATTGAAATAAATTCATTAGGCCCTAATCTATGGATTTTACATGACTGGGCCGGTGTGCAGCCATAAGTGGGCCTGGGAGGCCATAGTCCCACCCACTCACTGGGGTGCCAGACCAGAATGAGTTTTTCCCCCACAAAAGGGTTTAATACAGACAGAAATACTCCTCAGTTTAATCAGCTGTCTGGGTGGCTGGTCTCAGACAGTCCCGATGGTGAAGAATTCTGATGTGGAGGTCCTGGGCTGGCGTGGTTACACGTGATCTGTGGTTGTGAGGCCAGTTGGACGTCCTGCCAAATTCTCAAAAAAGAACTGAAGCTGCTTATGGTAGAGAAATTAACTTTTAATTCTCTGGCAACAGCTCTGGTGGACATTCCTGCAGTCAGCATGCCAATTGCACACTCCCTTAAAACTTGAGACATCTGTGGCATTGTGTTGTGTGACAAAACTGCACATTTTAGAGTGGCCTTTTATTGTCCCAGGCACAAGGTTCACCTGTGTAATGATCATGCTGTTTAATCAGCTTCTCCATATGCCACACCTGTCAGGTGGAAGAATTCTCTTCGCAAAGGAGAAATGCTCACTAACAGGGATGTGAACAAATTTGTGCATCAAATTTGAGAGAAAAGAACATTTCTCTATTCATATGGAACATTTCTGGGATCTTTTATTTTAGCTTGTGAAATATGTGACCAATACTTTGCACGGGTTCATCACTCAAACTGGACAGTCTTATCTCAATCTCTTCATTCAAAGACTCAATCATGGACACTCTTACTGACGGTTGTGGCTGCTTTGCGTGATGTATTGTTGTCTCTACCTTCTTTCCCTTTGTGCTGTTGTCTGTGCCCAACTATGTTTGTAGCATATTGTTGTCATGTTGTGTTGTGTTGTGTTGCGGCCATGCTGTGTTGTCATCTTAGGTCTCTCTTTATGTAGTGTTGGTCTTTCTTGTCGTGATGTTTTCTCCTATATTTTTATTTGATTTATTTTTAATCCCAGCCACCGTCCCCGCAGGAGGCCTTTTGCCTTTTGGTAGGCCGTCATTGTAAAAAATATTTTATTCCTAACTGACTTGCCTAGTTAAATAAAGGTTAAATACATTTTTAAAAATGCCATGGTACCCAGGGTCACACATAGCTACAATATTATAAGTAGTTCTGTAATGTTGCATATTGTTGTATGGACTGTATTGATGACTTGGTTGCATTCATTAACAGACAAAATGTATCTGAGTCTCAAATTGCTATCTTGCTGGATACTATTAGACTACACACGTGGGAGAGTAGTGCACTAGTAGTGCCCTACTTTTGAGTGTAAGGCTGTAGGGCTGTGCTCTAAAGTGGTGCACTATATAGGGAATATGGTATCATTTGAGTTGCAGCCATGGTCATCACCATGATGAAAACCAGACACCACAAGAAATATGAAGGACCAAAAGAATGGTCTATGAGAAACATATTAATATGTTTGCAGACTCTCTGGAATGGACTCCAATGTGTGGAAGGCTTTGGGCGTAATTAGACCTTAGATCTCTCATCACCCTCTCCTGCCCACGTCTTTTTATCCTATAATGGACTTGCTTAAGAGGCCTTTCCTTTTGCCTGGTGGTGTATAATAGGCTGGACCATAAATAAAGCACTTTGATCTGCCCACAATGGAACAATACCCTTGGGGACAATGTAGAGCGCACTTCCCTAGCTTCCTCCCCTCTCTCATCCACTTTACACACCAGCACTCACTGTGGCTGGTTGGCAATGGCGAAGGCATCACCTAGCAGCCAATGGAAATAGGAAGAGAATACATGGGAGAGTGAAGCACTATTAGGCCAACAGGGAAGATTTTGAGATAATAGTAGTGGGATAGTTGAATCTGTGTGTGTCCATTTACACATTTTTGGACCAGTGGAATAACCTTCTTACAGGTCCAGATGGACTACAGTTTCACGCCTGTCCCAAATGGCACCCTATTCCCTTTATAGGGCCCATAGGGGTCTGGTCAGAAGTAGTAGTGCACTATATAGGGAATAGAGTGCAATTTGTGACACAGACAATGTCCAGCTTTGCAGGAGAAGGGGTAGAATGTGATTACTATTACAACTCAACACATGCCACTTCGGTTTACAGAATTGAACAATCTAACAAAATAAGTGACAAATGGGACTCAAAAACAACCATTATTCTAGTGCTCAGGAGAGCACACATCTCAGTAATAATGCAAATGTGGCCTATTACAGTGTGTGTGTGTGTCTAGCGTATAGTGTACACAGCAACAGATGCACACACACACCTCATCCCAACAGTGGTGAAAAAGTACCAAAATGTCATACTGTAGTAAAAGTAAAGATACCTTCATAGAAATTGACTCAAGTAAAAGTCACCCAGTAAAATACAGTCGTGGCCAAAAGTTTTGAGAATGACACAATTATTAATTTTCACAGTCTGCTGCCTCAGTTTGTATGATGCCAATTTGCATATACTCCAGAATGTTATGAAGTGATTAGATGAATTGCAATTAATTACAAAGTCCCTATTTGCCATGCAAATGAACTGAATGTCAAAAACACATTTCCGCTGCATTTCAGCCCTGCCACAAAAGGACCAGCTGACATCATGTCAGTGACTCTCTCGTTAACACAGGTGTGAGAGTTAACGAGGACAAGGCTGGAGATCACTCTGTCATGCTGATTGAGTTCAAATAACACACTAGAAGCTTCAAAAGGAGGGTGGTGCTTAGAATCATTGTTCTTCCACTGTCAGTCATGGTTACCTGCAAGGAAACATGTGCCATCATCATTGTTTTGCTCAAAAAGGGCTTCACAGGCAAGGATATTGCTGCCAGTAAGGTTGCACCTAAATCAACCATTTATCGGATCATCAAGAACTTCAAGGAGAGTGGTTCAATTGTTGTGAACAAGTCTTCAGGGCGCCCAAGAAAGTCCAGCAAGCGCCAGGACCATCTCTTAAAGTTGATTCAGCTGCGGGATCGGGGCACCACCAGAACAGCGCTTGCTCAAGAATGGCAGCAGGCAGGTGTGAGTGCATCTGCACACACAGTGAGGCAAAGACTTTTGGAGGATGGCCTGGTGTCAAGAAGGGCAGCAAAGATGCCACTTCTCTCCAGGAAAAACATCAGGGACAGACTGATATTCTGCAAAAGGTACAGGGATTGGACTGCTGAGGACTTGGGTAAAGTCATTTTCTCTGATGAATCCCCTTTCCAATTGTTTAGGGCATCCAGAAAAAAAAGCTTGTCCGGAGAGGACAAGGTGAGGGCTACTATCTGTCCTGTGTCATGCCAACAGTAAAGCATCCTGAGACCATTCATGTGTGGGGTTGCTTCTCAGCCAAGGGAGTGGGCTCACTCACAATTTTGCCTAAGAACACAGCCATGAATAAAGAATGGTACCAACATATCCTCTGAGAGCAACTTCTCCCAACAATCCAGGAACAGTTGGGTGACGAAATGCCTTTTCCAGCATGATAGAGCACCTTGCCATAAGGCAAAAGTGATAACTAAGCGGCTCGGGAAACAAAACATCGATATTTTGGGTCCATGGCCAGGAAACTCCCCAGACCTTAATCCCATTGAGAACTTGTGGTCAATCCTCAAGAGGCGGGTGGACAAACAAAAACCCACAAATTCTGACAAACTCCAAGCATTGATTATGCAAGAATGGGCTGCCATCAGTCAGGATGTGGCCCAGCAGTTAATTGACAGCATGCCAGGGCAGATTGCAGAGGTCTTGAAAAAGAAGGGTCAATACTGCAAATATTGACTCTTTGCATCAACTTCATGTAATTGTCAATAAAAGCCTTTGACACTTATGAAATGCTTGTAATTATACTTCAGTATTCCATAGTAATATTTGACATAAATATCTAACGACACTGAAGCAGCAGACTTTGTGGAAATTAATATTGGGGTCATTCTCAAAACTTTTGGCCACTACTGTACTACTTGCTGTCACACCCTGACCTTAGAGTCTTTTTATTTCTCTATTTGGTTAGGTCAGGGTGTGATTTGGGTGGGCATTCTATGTTTTCTGTTTCTTTGTTTTTGGCCGAGTGTGGTTCCCAATCAGAGGCAGCTGTCGATCGTTGTCTGTGATTGGGGATCATACTTAGGCAGCCCTTTTTCCCACATTTAGGTTGTGGGATCTTGTCTTTGTTTGTTGCATGTGTTGCACTCCGAAGCTTTACGTTTGTTGTGTTGTTTATTGCTTTTTTGGTGGAACATTTAATTTAAAAAATGCTGCACCTTGGTCCGGTCATTCTACCACTAATGACGGACGTAACACTTGCGTTAAAGTCTAAAAGTAATTGGTTTAAAATATACTCAAGTATCAAAAGTAAAAGTATAAATTATTTCAAAAATACTTTATTTTTTATTTACTGATAGCCAGGGGAACACTCCAACATTCAGACATCCTTTACAAATGAAGCATTTGTGTTTAGTGAGTCCACCAGACCAGAGGCAGTAGGGATGACCAGGGTTGGTCTCTTGATAAGGGTGTGAATTTTACATTCAAAATGTAACGAGTACTTTTGGGTGTCAGGGCAAATGTATGGAGTAAAAAGTACATCATTTTCTTTAGGAATGTAGTAAAAGTAAAAATTGTCAATAATATAAATAGTACGGTAAAGATACCCCTTAAGTAGTACTTTGAAGTATTTTTACTTAAGTACTTTACACCACTGCATCCCACTTGCAGTCATGTTAAAACTTCTTAGGGCTGCAATCCCGTTAACAGGATCGATATGACAGCAGCCAGTGAAAGTGCAGAGTGCAAAATTCAAACAACAGAAATCTCATAATTAAAATTCCTCAAACATACATGTGTCTTATACCATTTTAAAGGTAATTTTGTTGTTAATCCCACCAAAGTGTCCGATTTCAATTAGGCTTTACAGCGAAAGCACCACAAACGATTATGTTAGGTCACCTCCAAGTCACCGAAAAAATTCAGCCATTTTTCCAGCCAAAGAGAGTCACAAGATGCACAAATAGAGATAAAATGAATCACTAACCTCATGATCTTCATCAGATGACACCCACAGGACTTCATGTTACACAATACATATATGTTTTGTTTGATAAAGTGCATATTTATATTTAAAAAATCTCAGTATACATTGGCGTGTTACGTTCACTAGTTCCAAAAACATCCGGTGATATTGCAGAGAGCCACATCATTTTACAGAAATACTCATTATAAATGTCGATGAAAATACAATTGTTAGACATGGAAATATAGATACACTTCTCCTTAATGCACCCGCTGTGTCAGATTTTTTAAAAACTTTACGGAAAAAGCAAACCATGCAATAATCTGAGTACAGCTTTCAGACAACAAAGCAGCCAAAAGATATCCGCCATATTGGGTAGTCAACAGAAGTCAGAAATAGCATTATAAATATTCACTAAACTTTGATGATCTTCATCAGAATGCACTCCCAGGAATCCCAGTTCCATATTAAATGTTTGGTTTAGTTCGATAATGTCCATTTATGTCCAAAGAGCTACTTTTGTTAGCACGTTTGGTAAACAAATCCAAAGTCATGAAGAGCATTCCCTAGTTGCAGACGAAATGTCAAAAAGTTCCGTTACTGTCCGTAGAAACTTGTCAAACTAAGTATAGAATCAATCTTTAGGATGTTTTTAACATAAAACGTCAATAATGTTCCAAACTGAGAATTCCTGTCTGTAGAAAAGCAATGGAACGAGAGCTAACTCTCTCGTGACCGCGCCTCAGAGCCTGTGGCAATCTGCCAGACACCTGGCTCAAACAGCCCTTATGAGCCCCCACTTCACAGTAGAATCCTCAAACAAGTTTCTAAAGACGGTTGACATCCAGTGGAAGCCTTAGGAAGTGCAACATAACCAATATCCCACTGTGTATTCAATAGGGGCTGGGTTGAAAATCGACCAACCTCAGATTTCCCACTTCCTGTTTGGATTTCTTCTCAGGTTTTTGCCTGCCATATGAGTTCTGTTATACTCACAGACATCATTCAAACAGTTTTAGAAACTTCAGAGTGTTTTCTATCCAATACTAATAATACTGTGCATATAGTAGCAGCTAGGACTGAGGAGCAGGCCATTTTCTCTGGTCACCTCAATAGTGCCCCTGCAGCCATAAGAAGTTTTAAGGCTGTGTGCCCTGCATCCTTTTATTTTACACCAGCGAGAGGAGACAGTGGGCGAGATGAGGTGTGTGTGTGTACTGAAGTGGAAAGGCCTATGGCGACGTGATGAGCACCACTGTATGGACAGAGAGACGGACGGACTTCCAGAGAACGTGTTATCTAGTGAAAGTGAGGGAGAGAGATCATATAAGCAGATAGAGAGTAGAGAGAGAGAAATAGAGAGAGAGAACATGCTCTATACAGTGGAGTGGACACCTGCCTGTTGGGCCTGGCTGACCCCAGCTGCTAATGAATCAAGATCCAAAACGCAGCCAAATAGCAGGAATGCTCGTTAAGCCAACCACTAAAGGAACATAAGCACAGTCTTAATGTGATGACTTAAGTTGATTGAATTTCCCCTGAGAAATAAAATGCTATGGCGACAACAAGACCACAGGGTATTAAATAGATAGGCTACAACACCAACACGACATTACATACAACACACCACAGGGTAAGGCATGTATACATATCTTACAGGGAATAACACATAAGTAAACACAACAGGGGTAGATGGTTACTAGGCTACATGCAAAACACGAATAAAGCCTGTGTGTGGATGTGAGCTTTCCTTTATTAATGAGCTGAGACACTGGGTCAGGTATGCTAATAAACACCCAGCAGAAGCCTTTCATTGACTGTCTGCCTCTGTCTGTACTGTTATTGTCACAAGCTCTGGAAAAATAAGAGAGAGGAGAGAGAGATGGAGGGAGGGGGAATGGAGGGAGAGAGAGAGAAAAGGGAGGGGAAAGATAATATGGTGAAGGAATGAGGAGAGAGAGAGAGAGATTTCTCTAGTTTGGCTATCAGGGTGGAGATAAGAGCGGAGTTTGGAAGAGGAGGACAGGAGAGAGAGAGAGATTTCTCTAGTTTAGCTATCAGGGTGGAGATAAGAGCGGAGTTTGGAAGAGGAAGACAGGAGAGAGAGAGAGAGATTTCTCTAGTTTGGCTATCAAGGTGGAGATAAGAGTGGAGTTTGGAAGAGGAGGACAGGAGAGAGAGAGAGATTTCTCTAGTTTGGCTATCAGGGTGGAGATAAGAGCGGAGTTTGGAAGAAGAGGACAGGAGAGAGAGAGAGAGAGAGATTTCTCTAGTTTGGCTATCAAGGTGGAGATAAGAGCGGAGTTTGGAAGAGGAGGACAGGAGAGAGAGAGAGATTTCTCTAGTTTGGCTATCAGGGTGGAGATAAGAGCGGAGTTTGGAAGAGGGGGACAGGAGAGAGAGAGATTTCTCTAGTTTGGCTATCAGGGTGGAGATAAGAGCGGAGTTTGGAAGAGGAGGACAGGAGAGAGAGAGAGATGGATACAGAGCCTCAGTGGAAGACAAATCTATGGACGACACATACAGTGCATTCAGGAAAGTATTCAGACCCCTTCCCTTTTTCCAAAATTTGTTACGCTACAGCCTTATTCTAAAATGTATAAAATATTTTTTTTCCCTCATCGATCGACACACAATACCCCAATAATGACAAAGCGAAAACAGGTTTTTAGAAGAAAAAAAAAGTATTCAGAGCCTTTGCAATGAGACTCGAAACAACTTGTTGTTGGAGTCCACCTGTGGTAAATTCAATTGATTGGACATGATTTTCTTCAGCATTGAAATTCCCAAACAACACAGTGGCCTCTAGCATTCTTAAATGGAAGAAGTTTGGATTCACCAAGACTCTTCCTAGAGCTGACTGCCCAGCCAAGCTGAGTAATCGGTGGAGAAGGGCCTTGGTCAGGGAGGTGACCGAGAACCTAATGGTTTGGCTATCAGGGTGGAGATAAGAGCGGAGTTTGGAAGAGGAGGACAGGAGAGAGAGAGAGAGATTTCTCTAGTTTGGCTATCAGGGTGGAGATAAGAGCAGAGTTTGGAAGAGAAGATGAGTAATCGGTGGAGAAGGGCCTTGGTCAGGGAGGTGACCGAGAACATGATGGTCACTCTGACAGAGCTCCAGAGGAAATGAGCTCTGTGGAGATTGTATAACCTTACAGAAGAACAACCATATCTGCAGCACTCCACCAATTAGGCCTTTATGGTAGACTGGCCACTCCTCAGTTAAAGGCACATGACAGCCCACTTGGAGTTTGCAAAAGTCACCTAAAGGACTCTATAAGACCATGAGAAACAAGATTCTCTCATCTGAGGAAATCAAGATTTAACTTTTTGGCCTGAATGTCTGAAGGAAACCTGGCACCATTCCTACAGTGAAGCATGGTGGAGGCATCATCATGCTGTGGGGATGTTTTTCAGCGGCAGGGAAGGGGAGACTAGTCAGGATCGAGGGAAAGATGAACGGAGCAAAGTACAGAGACATCCTTGATGAAAAGCTCAGGACCTCAGACTGGGGTAAAAGTTTACCTTACAACAGGACATCGACCCTAAGCACACAGCCAAGACAATGCAGGAGTGGCTTCGGGACAAGTCTCTGATTGTCTTTGAGTGGTCCAACCAGAGCCCGGACTTGAACACGATCGGACATCTCTGGAGAGACCTGAAAATAGCTGTGCAATCCAACCTGGCAATCCAACCTGACAGAGCTTGAGAGGATCTGCAGAGAAGAATGGGAGAAACTCCCCAAATACAGTTGTACCAAGTTTGTAGCGTCATACCCCCCAAAAACATGAGGTTCTAATCACTGTCAAAGGTGATTCAACAAAGTACTGAGTAAAGTACATTTCCATTGTTTTTATTTTTTATAAATCATTATGCGGTATTGTGTGTAGATTGATGAGGATTTTAATTATTTTAATACATTTTAGAATAATGCTGTAATGTAACAAAATGTGGAAAAAGTCAAGGGGTCTGAATACTTTCCGAATGCACTTTATCATAGCAGAGAAACAGAGATAAGATGGTGCGGGAGAACAAGGCTGACGTTTTACGTATTCCTAACCAATTTTATTTTTTTGTTCACTTCTTTGCGTTGTTTGTAAATTATTTTGTACATAATGCTGCTGCTACCTCGCCACGGACTGGCAGAATACTTGTTTTCCTTTAACGAGTCCAACGTGAATGACATACTGCTTCCCCAGGAACAGGCCCAGATCCCCATCATTTGCATGAAGAGAAGGAGGAGAAAAACGGGCCAGAGGGCGGGCGGGCTGCCTTCTGAGAATTCATAGGCGACTGAATAAACCCCCACTTCCTTCCATTATAAAAGCAAATGTGCAATCTTTGGAAAATAAAATGGATGACCTACACGGAAGATTAAACTACCAACGAGACATTCACAATTTAAATATCTTATGCTTCATGGAGTCGTGCCTGAACGACAAAATTATCAACATACAGATGGCCGGTTATACGCTGTCCCGGCAGAACAGAACAGCAGCGTCTAGTAAGACAAGGGGCGGCGGACTATGTACTTTTGTAAATAACAGCTGGTGCACGATATCTAAGGAAGTTTTGAGGTTTTGCTGGCCTGAGGTTTTGCTCGCTTGAGGTAGAGTATCTCATGATAAGCTGTAGACCACACTATCTACCTAGAGTGTTTTCATCTGTATTTTTTGAACATACCACCACAGACTGATGCTGGCACTAAGACCGCACTGAATTCCGCCATGAGCAAAAAGGAAAACTCTCACTCAGAGCTGGCGCTCCTAGTAGCCGAGGGACTTTAATGCGGGGAAACTTAACTCCGCCTTACCAAATTTCTATCATCCGGGAGAATTGTCATCAACTACACTAATTAGCATAGCGCAACGGTCAAAAAATATTACTAGAAAATACTCATATTCATGAAATCACAAGTGAAATATAGTGAAACACAGATTAGCCTTTTGTTAATCACCCTGTCATCTCAGATTTAGAAATTATGCTTTACAGCCAAAGCAAGACAAGCATTTATGTACGTTTATCGATAGCCTAGCATAGCATTATGTCCAGCTAGCAGCAGGAAGCTTGGTCACGAAAATCAGAAAAGCAATCCAATTAAATCTTTTACCTTTGATGAGCTTCGGATGTTTTCACTCACGAGACTCCCAGTTAGACAGCAAATGTTCCTTTTGTTCCATAAAGATTATTTTTATATCCGAAATACCTCCGTTTCTTGTCCACTTTTTGTTGAGAAATCCACCGGAAATTGCGGTCACGACAACGCCGAAAAAAACTCAAAATTAGATTCATAATATCGACAGAAACATGGCAACGTTTTTTTATAATCAATCCTCAAGGTGTTTTTCAAATATCTATTTGATAATATATCAACCGGGACAATTGGCTTTTCAGTAGGAGCGAGAGGAACAATGGCCACCTTTGTCTATTACGCACAAATCACTCTGACAGCCACCACCAAAATAAAAGCCTGAAACTATGTCTAGTGGCTGTAGACACATTAGGGAAGCCATAGAAAAAAGGAATCTGGTTGATATCCCTTTCAATGGGCAATAGGGATGCATAGAAAGACAGGGGTTTCAAAATAAGAGTCACTTCCTGATTGGATTTTTCTCAGGCTTTCGACTACAATATCAGTTCTCTTATACTCACAGACAATATTTTTACAGTTTTGGAAACTTTAGAGTGTTTTCTATCATAAGCTGTCAATTATATGCATATTCTAGCATCTGGTTCTGAGAAATAGCCCGTTTACTTTGGGAACGTTATTTTTCCAAAAATGAAAATAGTAATGAAAATAAAAAATCTGGACCACCTTTATTCCAAACAGAGACGCATACAAAGCTCTCCCTCGCCCTCCATTTGGCAAATCTGACCATAATTCCACCCTCCTGATTCCTGCTTACAAGCAAAAATTAAACCAGGAAGCACCAGTGACTCGGCCTATAAAAAAGTGGTCAGATAAAGCAGATACTAAGCTACAGGACTGTTTTGCTAGCACAGACTGGAATACGTTCCGGGATTCCTCCGATGGCATTGAGCAGTACACCACATCAGTCATTGGCTTCATCAATAAATGCATTGATTACGTCATCCCCACAGTGTCCGCATCTACATACCTGTCACGAGAATTATGTTCTCAATGTTCATAAACCCAATTCAATTAACTACTCAGCCTGAAGCCCAGAATTGGTAAGAAACTGGTTGAAATGAATCAGACAAGGCCCAGCTACGATAGTCAGAACGTTTATTTACGAGAGCGCTCCTCTGTTGTACAAGACAATTCATTTTATACTGGCTTCTCACGCACACACATTCACTAACATTAGCACACAATGTCCTGCTACCCAGCAGACAAAGATTAGGGGAATCCGTGACTTACTCCCCATCCTTCCTCAAGATAGGGAGACCCTGGGAAGTACTCTCAGTGGCCCCAGCCAAGGTTGGCACCGAATCTTGCTCAGACAGTCTGTTTTTAAGATATTATAACAGACATAACCTACACACACGGATGTATAATTCTACTGACTAAAACCACACACACCATTAGAATAATCTCATGATTCTAATCATCATGATTCTAATCAATTTCATACAATCATATGGTTTCAGGGTGGAATATTATATCTAATCATTCACATGATCAAATAAAGGCCAATCAATACCCCAACCAGAAGCCATGGATTACAGGCAACATCCGCACTGAGCTAAAGGCTAGAGCTGCTGCTTTCAAGGGGCGGAACTCCAACCAGGAAGCTTATAAGAAATCCCACTATATTCTCAGACGAACCATCAAATAGGCAAAGTGTCAATACAGGACTAAGAACGAATTGTACTACACCGGCTCTGACGCTTGTCGAATGTGCCAATGCTTGCAAACCATTACAGACCACAAAGGGAAGCACAGCCAAGAGCTGCCCAGTGACACAAGCCTACCAGACGAGCTAAACTACTTCTATGCTTGCTTCGAGGCAAATAACACTGAAACATGCATGAGAGCCCCAGTTGTTCCGGAAGACTGTGTGATCACGCTCTCCGCAGCCGATGTAAGACCTTTATTAAACAGGTCAACATTCACAAGGCCGCAGGGCCAGACGGAATACCAGGAAGTGTACTCCGAACATGCGCTGACCAACTGGCAAGTGTATTCACTGACATTTTCAACCTATCCCTGTCCGAGTCTGTAATACCAACATGTTTCAAGCAGACCACCATTGTCCCTGTGCCCAAGAACACTAAGGTAACCTACCTAAATAACTACCGACCAGTAGCAGTCACGTCTGTAGCCATGAAGTGCTTTGAAAGGCTGGTTATGGCTCATAACACCATTATCCCAGAAACCCTAGACCCACTCCAATTTGCATACCGCCCCAACAGATCCACAGATGATGCAATCTCTATTGCACATCACACTGCCCTTTCCCACCTGGACAAAAGGAACACCTATGTGAAAATGCTATTCATTGACTACAGCTCAGAGTTCAACACCACAGCGCCCTCAAAACTCATCAGTAAGCTAAAAACCCTAGGACTAAACACTTCCATCTCCAACTGGATCCTGGACTTCCTGACGGGCCGCCCCCAGGTTGTAAGGGTAGGTAACAACACATTCACCATGCTGATCCTCAACATTGGGGCCCCTCAGGGGTGCGTGCTTAGTCCCCTCCTATACTCCCTGTTCACCCATGACTGCGTGGCCAAACACGACTCCAACACCATCATTAAGTTTGCCGATGACACAACAGTGATAGGCCTGATCACCGACCACAATGAGATCACCTATAGGGAGGAGGTCAGAGACCTGGCCGTGTTGTGCCAGGACAATAACCTCTCATTCAACGTGATCAAGACAAAGGAGATGATTGTGGACTACAGGAAAAAGAGGACCACGCACGCCCCCATTTTCATTGACAGGGCTGTAGTTGAGCAGGTTGAGAGCTTCAAGTTCCTTGGTGTCCACATTACCAACAAACTAACATACAAACACACCAAGGCAGTCATTAATAGGGCACGACAAAACCTATTCCCCCTCAAGAGACTGAAAATATTTGCCATGGGTCCTCAGATCTGCAAAAGGTTCTACAGCTGCACGATCGAGGGCACTGGTTTATCACTGCCTGCTATGGTAACTGCTTGGCCTGCGACCGCAAGGCACTACAGAGGGTAGTGCATATGGCCCAGAACATCACCGGGGCCAAGCTTCCTGCCATCCAGGACCTCTACACCAGGCTGTGTCAGAGGAAGGCCCTAAAAATGGTATCGGAGTGCCAAGTCTAGGTCCAAGTGGCTTCTAAACAGCTTCTACCCCCAAGCCATAAGAATCCTGAACATCTAATCAAATGGCTACACAGAATATTTGCATTCCACAACCCCCCCCCCCCCCCTCCCCACCCCCCTCGATTACACTGCTGCTACTGCATTGTTGGTTAGAGGCTCGACACTAAGCATTTCACTGTTGAATTTGGCGCATGTGACTTATAAGAGTGAGAGAGAGACAGAGAGAGAGAGAGAGACATAGAGAGAGAGAGAGAGAGAGAGAGAGAGAGAGACAGACAGACAGACAGACAGACAGAGAGAGAGAGACATAGAGAGACAGCGAGAGAGAGACAGCGAGAGAGAGAGAGACAGTGAGAGAGAGAGACAGACAGACAGCGAGAGAGACAGCGAGAGAGAGAGAGACAGCGAGAGAGAGAGAGAGAGAGAGAGAGAGAGAGACAGAGAGAAGAGAGAGAGAGACAGCGAGAGAGAGAGAGACAGAGAGAAGAGAGAGAGAGACAGCGAGCGAGAGAGAGAGAGAGAGAGAGACAGCGAGAGAGACAGCGAGAGAGAGAGAGAGAGACAGCGAGAGAGACAGCGAGAGAGACAGACAGACAGGCAGTGTGCCTGAGACAATAATTTACCGTCAGGATTGTCTACTTCTCCAAGCATGGACACATGGGGAAAATGCAGCTGAAAATTGTTCCTGTTAAATTATTTATAGGGTAATGATTTAAAACAAATCATTTTTTGCTTTCTTTTCTGTTCATTTTCAAGAAATGTTTTTGGTTATGGTTAATAATTCTACAAACAACAACAAATGAATATCCTTGTTTACTAGTCTGGATAACAGGTGCATAGGCGACAACAGTAATCTACTCCTACAGAATATTTTTTTTTCAACTGTAGCTCAATATTATTCAAACGATATTCCACAAGGTATAAACTGTGGACACTTCACTGAACCATCAACAGGCCTTATGTTACAGCCTAATCTAAATGGGTGATCATTTACTTCCAGGCAGGCTTGACTGCTGAATGCTAACATCGCTGTGAATACAATGGTGAGTATGACTCACCAGATTGGCACTGTCCACAGTGCTGCCAGTGGTAATGGAATCCCTCATCCTTGCTCCTGTGTTTCACTGGAACACTCATTCATTCTCATGTGCTGCTACCGCCATCTAAAGGACACAAGACAAGTTGCATATCGTAAATTATTCTGTCACTTATGATTTAGCTTTTTTAGGACGTAAAAAGACAAGATAAGCTTTAAAAACATATAAACTCAGCAAAAAAAGAAACGTCCTCTCACTGTCAACTGTGTTTATTTTCAGCAGACTTAACATGTGTAAATATTTGTATGAACATAAAATTCAACAAGTTCCACAGACATGTGACAAACAGAAATGGAAGAATGTGTCCCTGAACAAAGGGTGGGTCAAAATCAAAAGTAACAGTCAGTATCTGGTGTGTCCACCAGCTGCATTAAATATTGCAGTGCATCTCCTCCTCACAGACTGCACCAGATTTGCCAGTTCTTGCTGTGAGATGTCACCCCACTCTTCTACCAAGGCACCTGCAAGTTCCTGGGGGAATGGCCCTAAACCTCACCCTTCGATCCAACAGGTCCCATGCGTGCTCAATGGGATTGAGATCAGAGCTCTTTGCTGGCCATGACAGAACACTGACACTCCAGCATGACACTGACATTGCAGGAAATCACGCACAGAGCGAGCAGTATGGCTGGTGGCATTGTCATGCTGGAGGGTCATGTCAGGATGAGCCTACAGGAAGAGTACCACTTGAGGGAGGAGGATGTCTTCCCTGTAAAGCACAGCGTTGAGATTGCCTGCAATGACAACAAGCTCAGTCCGATGATGCTGTGACACACCGCCCCAGACCATGACCGACCCTCCACCTCCAAATCGATCCCACTTCAGAGTACAGGCCTCAGTGTAACACTCATTCCTTTGACGATAAACGCGAATCCGACCATCACCCCTGGTGAGACATAACTGCAACTTGCCAGTGAAGAGCACTTTTTGCCAGTCCTGTCCAGTGACAGTGGGTTTGTGCCCATAGGCGACGTTGTTGCCGGTGATGTCTGGTGAGGACCTGCCTTACAACAGGCCTTACAAGCCCTCAGTCCAGCCTCTCTCAGCCTATTGCGAACAGTCTGAGCACTGATGGAGGGATTTTGCATTCCTGGTGTAACTTGGGCAGTTGTTGTTGCCATCCTGTACCTGTCCTGCAGGTGTGATGTTCGGATGTACCAATTCTGTGCAGATGCACGATCAGCTGTCTGTCCTGTCTCCCTGTAGCGCTGTCTTAGGCGTCTACGGACATTGCAATTTATTGCCCTGGCCACATCTGCAGTCCTCATGCCTCCTTGCAGCATGTCTAAGGCACGTAGATGAGCATGTTCATTAATTGTTTATGGTTCATTGAACAAGCATGGGAAACAGTGCTTAAACCCTTTACAATGAAGATCTGTGAAGTTATTTGGATTTTTATCAATTATCTTTGAAAGACAGGGTCCTGAAAATGGGACATTTTGAAAAACATGAGTTTATTTCGGGGGTTTTTCTCTTTCCTGAGATAAAAATAGTTGTTTGCATTAATCTTGTGATGCTTTTTTTAAAATAATATTTTTTTCATATTCAAAAACTATTATATATCTCAAATAAAATAAAGTAGTATTTGTCACACGCTCTGAATACAACAGGTTTAAACCTTACCGTGAAGTGCTTACTTTCAAGCCCTTAACCAACAATGCAGTTCAAGAAAGAGTTACAAAAAAAAAAAAAAAAAAAAAAACTAAAATAAAAATAGTAGAATTAAAATTAAAAGTAACACAATAAAAATAACGGGGCTATATATAGGGGGTACCGGTACCAAGTCAATGTGCGAGGGTACAGGTTAGTCGAGTTATTTTCTACATGTACAGTAGGTAGGGGTAAAGTGACTATACATAGAAAATAAACAGCGAGCAGCAGCAGTGTAAAAACAAAGGGACAGGGGGGTGTCAATGTAAATAGTCTGGATGGCCATTTGATTAATTGTTCAGCAGTCTTACAGCTTGGGGGTAGAAGCTATTAAGGAGCCTTTTGGTCCTAGACTTAGCGCTCTGGTACCGCTTGCTGTGCGCTAGCAGAGATAACAGTCTATGACATGGGTGAACGTCATCTTTGACCATTTTTGGGGCCTTCCTTTGAAACCGCCTAGTATATAGGTCCTGGAAGGTAGGAAGCTTGGCCCCAGTGATGTACTGGGTCGTACGCACTCCCCTCCGTAACACCTTACAGTCAGATGCCGAGCAGTTGCCATACCAGGCGGTGAAGCAACCAGTCAGGATGCTCTCGATGGTGCAGCTGTAGAACTTTTTGAGGATATGGGGACCCATGCCAAATCTTTTCAGGCTCCTGAGGGGGAAAAGTTGTTGTTGTGCCCTTTTCACAACTGTCTTGCTGGACCATGATAGTTGGTTGGTGATGTGGACACCAAGGAACTTGAAACTCTCAACCTGCTCCACTACAGCCACGTCGATCTTAACGGGGGCCTGTTCGGCCCGCCTTTTCCTGTATTCCATGATCAGCTCCTTTGTCTTATTCACATTGAGGGGAAAGGTTGTTGTCCTGGCACAACACTGCCAGGTCTCTGACCTCCCTATAGGTTGTCTCATTGTTGTCGGTGATCAGGCCTATCATTGTTGTGTCGTCAGCAAACTTAATGATGTTGGAGTCGTGTTTGGACACGCAGTCATGGGTGAACAGGGAGTATAGGAGGGGACTAAGCACGCACCCCTGAGGGGCCCCAGTGTTGAGGATCAGCGTGTCAGATGTGATGTTGCCTACCCTTACCATATGGGGGCGGCCGGTCAGGAAGTCCATATATTTTTAAAAAAGTATGTTTTCACCAGCCCAAATTCATAAGGCCAGCAGGGTTCCATGACCAAACTACTAGTCCTATTGATACATACGGCAATTCACCTCAGGACAAACTCATAGTCCTATCGACACATATGGCAATTCACCTCAGGACAAACTCATAGTCCTTTGATACATGTGGAATTTACCTCAGGACAAACTCCAAGTCCTATTTATACATATGGTAATTTACCTCAGGAAAAACTCCTAGTCCTATTGAGGCATATGGTAATTTGCTGTGCAACAGACCTGTTCCCATTAGGTTGATGTCAGCTTGGGTTCTGCTGTTGACATTTTATGTGGTTTAAAGTAATATGCAACTAAATGTAAATGGAATCAAAAAGGATATAATGGGATTAAAGGGGAGGTGATCTATATTCACACACTGCTATGTCAATGGTGATTAAAGAGGAGGTGATCTATATTCATACACTGCTATGTCAATGGGAATTAAAGGGGAGGAGATCTATATTCATACACTGCTATGTCAATGGAGATTAAAGGGGAGCTGATCTATATTCACACACTGCTATGTCAATGGGGATTAAAGCGGAGCTGATCTATATTCACACACTGCTATGTCAATGGGGATTAAAGGGGAGGAGATCTATATTCACACACTGCTATGTCAATGGGGATTAAAGGGGAGGAGATCTATATTCACACACTGCTATGTCAATGGGGATTAAAGGGGAGGTGATCTATATTCACACACTGCTATGTTAATGGGGATTAAAGGGGAGGTGATCTATATTCATACACTGCTATTTCAATGGATATTAAAGGGGAGGTGATCTATATTCATACACTTCTATGTCAATGGATATTAAAGGGGAGGTGATCTATATTCATACACTGCTATTTCAATGGATATTAAAGGGGAGGAGATCTATATTCACACACTGCTATGTCAATGGGGATTCAAGGGGAGGTGATCTATATTCACACATTGCTATGTCAATGGGGATTAAAGGGGAGGTGATCTATATTCACACACTGCTATGTCAATGGGGATTAAAGGGGAGGTGATCTATATTCATACACTGCTATGTCAATGGAGATTTAAGGGTAGGTGATCTATATTCATACACTGCTATGTCAATGGAGATTAAAGGGGAAGTGATCTATTTTCATACACTGCTATGTCAATGGAGATTAAAGGGGAGATGCCATGTCAAGAGACTTGGTCATTTCGGTCCTTTATTTGGTTTCATTAGAAAGGATGTATTGCATGTCTAGGGAAGCCAGACAATAGACATAATAAGCCAACATTGAAAAGCATTGACATCTCTACATCATTTATCCTAATAATGTAAGTGTGTATAATCATCTCACTATAGTCTCTTTGTGTATATATTATTTCCCCTTTTAGAGCAACAATTTTACGATATATTCATATTTTCCCCCAGTATGAGTAAACTGATCATTTAAATTTGGACTGTATGGAGTCTGGCTTTAAAGATGCTTAAACATGCTTTAAAAATTAAATGGTTTTGCTCTGCAGCACCAGTGAATGAAATGTGCGAGTTTAGCCTGCAGGGAGTTAGTTATACTGCGGAAGTACTCAGAGTGCATTAGACAGAAACAATTGATCAAAACAGACTAATTCATCTATGTGTTTTACATATATTCATTTCCTGCATAAAATATTGATGACAATAAACGTATTTGTTTTTCAAATGATGAAGAGGCTATCAAATATTTCAGACACACACCTCATTAAGGGAAAGAAGCCTACAGCGAGCATGCATTTTTAAAGAGGCAGGACGGATTCACAATGGCACTGGGCTGCAAACTGTTCTCAGAGCATTTCATATTATTCAGTAAATCCGAGAGACTCCATTTAGTATGATATGTTACGCTTCATATGGTATGTATTAATTTGTGGATGTCCATATCCCATTCTGTATGATCTGTATGATATGTTACAAATTACAATTAGGCTAATTATAAACACTGTGTGTATGTAACACTATACTTGATCAGGACCTTTTTGTTAAAGCAGCAATCAGCAGTTGAAACAATACCATAGCTTACCCCTGCCCCATTTCGATAAAATCTGAGTGTCACGCCCTGACCTTAGAGATCCTTTTAATTTTCTATTTGGTTAGGTCAGGGTGTGACTAGGGTGGGCAATCTATTTTTTCTATTTCTTTGTTGGCCTGGTATGGTTCCCAATCAGAGGCAGCTGTCTATTGTTGTCTCTGATTGGGGGTCATATTTAGCCAGCCTTTCCCACCTGTTTTTGGTGGGATATTGTTTTTGTGAAGCTGCCTGTGAGCAGCCCAGAATGTCACATTTTGTTTGCGTCTGTATTGTTTTTGGTGAGTTGCATATCTATTAAACATGTGGAACTCTAAGTATGCTGCGCCTTGGTCCATTCATTCAGACGATCGTGGCACTGAGTGATTGGGTTGGCGAAATGTAACCACTCTCAAATACATAGGCAGAGCTATGGACGCAAGGACTGACCATTCATGAGAGAAAATAATATACCTGTTAATTTTTGTGTTGGTTTACATTTACTTTGTGAACAAACAATGGAGTTAAACAATATTATATTTTGGATTCTGATGGGGTGCTACAGTTAAACTAAGCACATGAGGCATTTGTTATATTCTTCAAGAATCAACGGGTACATGTCATTAATTTAAGCATAAAAAAAGGTATGTAGCAACTGCAGATTGTCCATTTCAGAAAAATGAAAGCCATAGGATATGTTGGGATTAGGGTTGCAAAGGGTTGGAAACTTTCCGGAAATTTTCCATGGGAAGTTAAGCCCATGAATTTGGGGAATTTGGCTTAAATTCATGAAAAAAAATGTGTTTAACAGTGAACCTTTTTTTGTGGGATAGATAAGGCAATTCTAGGTCTTGTGGCATATTTTGGTTAAAATATCCCCAATTCAATGGAATTGCAACCCTCTGCATGCACAGTGCATTCTTCCATCACATGTACAGCTGATTCTCAAGATCTTACACACTAATGAGATGCTTTTGAGCCCACACCACTACACTGTCTAAGCCAAGGACTACATGCTTTCTGCTTTCTGGTAAGTTTTGATTACAATACTGGGTGGGGTGACTATATTTTATATGACATTCATGATTTTTTGTTAACTAGTAAATAGTAGCCTACAGCAAAGTGTTTAAATAATTTCTAACTTGTTAACAATTTCTGCTAGTAAGTTTTTGCTTCCATGTGGGTTTTAGATTGCTTGAGCCTGCTAACTGAGTGTTAATTCACCTGTTTCCATACATGTTTAATTTTAAAAGAGATTAAACAACTCATTTGTAAGATACAACTGCTTAACTATTTATCTGTTCTTTGAAATTGTATATATTTTTTTTTACATTTTTTTTTTTTTAAAATCTTTACAGGAAAATGCCACGGGCACTATCTGATGTGTGGAGACATTTCACTACAGCTAATGTAGAAGGAAAATCTGTGTACATTTGCAAATACTGTGCCAAATAATATGTGAATAATGCAACAAAGATGCAGAATCATCTGGCCAAGTGCATAAAGTTTCCTCAGCACTCACAACAAGCAACCTCTGACAAAAATCCCTCTACTTATATTCGAGGTGAAAATGATGTATCGATCACCTTATCGATAGCAACAGCTCATGGTCCTCCTGGAATCAGAAGTGTTTTTGACTCAATGGCGGAACGTAGTCAGCCAATGAATGTCTTGCTCGAGCTGTGTATTGGAAGTTCTGAATGTTCTTCGCCCAGGATACACCCCTCCAACCAGACATGCTTTATCTGCTCATTTGATAGATGCAGAGTTCAACAGTGAAGGTCAAGCAAATCATAGAGAAAGCAGACTGTATAGCAATCATCTCTGATGGGTGGCCGACTGTTGGTGGGCAAGAAATAATGAACTATATCATCTCTACTCCTCAACCAGTTGTCTACAAGAGCACAGACAAAAGGGACAACACACACCGGTCTCTACATTGTGGTCTCCACATTTACCTCAGGACAAACTCCAAGTCCTATTTGTACTCATGGTAATTTACATCAGGAAAAACTCCTAGTCCTGTTGAGGCATATGGTAATTTGCTGTGCAGCAGACCTGTTCCCATTAGGTTGAGTTCAGCTTGGGTTCTGCTGTTGGCATTTTATGTGGTATAATACAAAATGCAACTAAATGTATATGGAATCTATAAAGGGACTAAAGGGGAGGTGATCTATATGCACACACTGCTATGTCAATGGGGATTAAAGTGGTCTATATTAATACACTGCTATGTCAATGGGAATTAAAGGGGAGGTGGTCTATATGCACACACTGCTATATTAAAGGGTAGGTGATCTATATTCACACACTGGTATGTCAATGGGGATTAAAGTGGTGGTCTATATTCATACACTGTTATGTCAATGGGAATTAAAGGGTCGATGCCATATAGAGAGACTTGGTCATTTCAGTCCTTTATTTGGTTTCACTTCCAAGCAAAGGCTTTGGGATGGAGATGCAGTACGGCATATCTCATCAGCCACCTGGTGGATCTGATGCTCTTTTCCCCTGTTGCCTCCATCATCCTTCAAATCCCACCAACATCAGCTGCCTCAGAGCGCAACTGGTCCTTGTTTTGGAACACACACACACACACACACACACACACAAAGCACGCAACAGGCTGACCAATACAAGGGTTGAAAAATTGGTGGCCATCCGGGAAAATGTAGGCTTTTTTTAGCCTGAAAACGAGCCATTCTCAACAAGGTTGGAAAGTGACAGTGAAGATAAGGCCTCGGAGTCTGATGTTCAAGTGGTGGACATTGAGGTCAGTGAGAAGACATGAAAGCCTGAGAGGAAGACAACCAAAGCTTTAGTTTCTAGACTATATTTTTACCGATGTAATGTATGTTGAAAATGTTTTTGGAAGATGCGATGGATCATTGGGGATCATTCAATATTCCATTTATTTTGTTGTTCAGTGAAATCATCCCATGTGAAGAGTCAACTCAAAGTTCAATTCGTAACTAAATCGTTTAAATTTATATTTTAAGGATTTAATCATTTGCAATTATGTCTACTTATAAGGTAAAATGTCTCCATATGATATCCATACCATATGATATGGTAAATATATCCAATGCAAAAAACTTTTACTTTTAAATGGTATTAATTTGCATATATTCCCGTTAATTCACACAGAAAGTTTCCACCTCTGAATACTCCCCAAAATGTGCAACCCTAGTTGGGATACATTATAGTTTTATGGAACTGGTCCTTGTAGTTTAAATAAACCACTAACTTTATGACTTTATTAATGCTTCACGCATTTCAAAGCCTGTAGAGGTCCAGTGCCTCACTACTACTATACTGTTATTAGGGCGCTGTGTTTAATTTAATCGTGTCAGATGCCCAGATTTTAACCTTTATTTTAAGCCTTTCCATAAATGATTAACAAAAACAGTCCTAAACTATTATTCATGAATCTTGTGTAAATTGTTCAGCCTCTGAGCAGCAGGGGGTGCTCCCGCGTTCCGATTATATCTCTGTCGGTCTCTGCTTGCAGTGAGTGCTGAAGTGATGACTCACTCTACCGTTACCTTCAGCAGGTGACCCGTGCACTCCCCGTGGTGACTCACCGGCATTTCCGGGGACAAGGACACACGTGCCAATCATAACACGTGCACATGGAGAGCCTGGGAAATATCAGGAGAAAAATGGTTAATGGTGCATTTAATGATTAAGCTATCACAAACAGAAGATGAGGGCAAACGAGGTCAGAGTGACACGTGGACCATTAAGCCATTATAGTTCAAAAGGACGTGATAAAGCCTAGACAAAGGTGGTGGTGGACATGACATTAATGAATAATCTACCCTCAGTTGTTGCAGGTCATTAAGAACAATGCAGGTCATGAATAAAGCTATCTATAAAATGTTTTAAGATGTAACTATCGTCAGGCATATCAAAGAAATATCCATCAGTAGGATTAATTAATTATTAAATAGTCATTTGTTCATGGTTATTGAGCTGGTAGATCCTAACTCGTAGCCTGTTCATCAACAATGCACTGTTGGCAATTCATCGTACAAACACCAGAGGGCGTATGGCCCATTGATATCAGTGGCAGAAAAGTCTAAATATCACTTGTTACATTCCCTTTCCCAACTTCAGGTAACTTCTACATGAGATGCAAACACTCCCAAATATACTTCTTTAATGGGGTGGCAGGTAGCCTAGTGGTTAGAGAGTTGGGCCAGTAACCAAAAGGTTTCTGGCTCGAATCCCAGAGCTGACAAGGTAAAGAAAGCTCTGTCGTTCTGCCCCTGAACAAGGCAGTTCCCCGGTAGGCCGTCATTGTAAATAAGATTTTTTTCTTAACCGACTTGCCTAGTTAAATAAAATGTTAAATTTAATAAATAGATTCTGAACCCTAACCTTTAACATACAGTGCATTCAGAAACTGAGACATCTTCACATTTTATGTTATGCCTTATTCTAAAATGGATTAAATACATGTTTTCCTCATCCACACACACACACACACACACACACACACACACACACAATACTCCATAATGACAATGCAAAAACAGGTTTAGACATTTTGCAAATGTAATAAAAAACAGAAATGCATTACTTAAGTATTCAGACCCTATGCTATGACTCAAGATTGAGCTCAAGTACATCCTGTTTCCATTGATCATTCTTGAGATGTTTTGACAACTTGGGAGTCCACCTGTGGTAAATTCAATAGATTGGACATGATTTGGAAAGGCAGACCTGTCTATAAAGGTCCTACAGTTGACAGCGCATGTCAGAGCAAAAACCAAGCCATGAGGTCGAAGAAATTGTCCATGGAGCTCCCAGACAGGATTGTGTCGAGAGACAGATCTTGTAACGGGTACCAAAACATTTCCGTAGCATTAAAAGGTCCCCCAAAAAATCTTAATTGCAAGAAGTTTGGAACCACCAAGACTCTCCTTAGAGCTGGCCGCCTGGCCAAACTGAGCAATTGGGGGAGAAGGGCCTTGGTCAGGGTGATGACCAACAACACAATGGTCACTGACAGAGCTCCAGAGTACTGGAGATGTGGAGATGTGAGAACCTTCCAGAAGGACAACCATCTCTGCAGCACTCCACCAATCAGGCCTTTATGCTGGAGTGGCCAAACGGAAGCCACTCCTCAGTAAAAGACATGACAGACCGCTTGGAGTTTGCCTAAAGGATCAAGGGAAAGATGAACGAAGCAAAGTAGAGACATCCTTGATGAAAACCTGCTCCACAGCGCTCAGGACCTCATACTAGGGCGAAGGTTCATCTTCCAACAGGACAACGACCCTAAGCACACAACCAAGACAACACAGGTGTGGCTTTGGGACAAGTCTCAATGTCCATGCCACAGCCTGGAATTGAACCCGATCGGAGAGACCTGAAAATAGCTGTGCATTGACGCTCCCCATCCAACCTGACAGAACTTGAGAGGATCTGCAAAGAATGGGAGAAACACCCCAAATACAGGTGTGCCAAGCTTGTAGAGTCATACCCAAGAAGACTCTGGGCTATAATCGCTGCCAAAGTTGCTTCAACAAAGTACTGAGTAAAGGGTCTGAATACTTAGGTAAATGTGATAGTTTAAGTTATACAAATATCTCAATAACCATTTGTTTCTGTCATTATTGGGTACATTGTGTGTAGATTGATGTTTGTAACATAAAATGTGGAAAAAGTGAAGGGGTCTGAATACTTTCTGAATGCACCGTACACATACTGGATATACCATGGACAAAAAGTGTTTCTCCTTTTCCAAGATACTCCATCCACTTGACAGGTGTGGCATATCAAGAAGCGTCTTGAACAGGATGATCATTACACAGATACACCTTGTCCTTTAGAATGCGGACTGCAGGAATGTCCACCAGAGCTGTTTCCAGATAAATTTAATGTTAATTTTTCTACCATAAACCAGCTCTGTCGTTTGTAGAGAATTTGGTAGTACATCCAACCGGACTCAACCACAGACCACGCCAGCCCAGGACCTCCATATCCAGCTTTTTCACCTGCAGGATGGTCTGAGACCAGCCACCTGGACAGCTGATAAAACTGTAGGTTTGCGCAACTGAATAACTTCTGCACAAACTGTCAGAGCTCATCGTCCTCACAAGGGTCTTGACCTGACTGTAGTTTGGCTTCATAAACAACTTTTGTGGGCAAATGCTCACCTTCTATGGACACTGGAGAAGTGTTCTCTTCACAGATGAATCCTGGCTTTAACTGTACCTGGGAGATCGCATGATGTCAACGTTGTGAACAGAGTACCCCATGATGGCGGTGGGGTTATGGTATGGACAAGCATAAGCTACAGACAACGAACACAACAAACACATTTTAATCGATAGCAATTTGAATGCACAGATATAGTGACAAGATCCTGAGGGGCCACTGTTGTGCCATTCATCCTCTGCCATCACCGCAACACAGGATAATGCATGGCCCCATGTCGCAAGGATCTGTACACTATTCCTGGAAACTGAAAACGTCCCAGTTTTCCCCATGGCCTGCATACTCACTAGACATGTCACCCATTGAGCATGTTTATGATGCTCTGGATCAACATGTAGTGTACAACAGTGTGTTCCAGTTCCGGACAATATTCAGCAACTTTGCAAAGCCATTGAAGAGAAGTGGGACATTGCATAGGCTATAATCAACAGCCTGATGAACTATATGCAAGGAGATGTGTCACGCTGCATGAAGCAAATGGGTGGTCACACCAGGCACCGACTGGTTTTCTGATCCACGCCCATACCTTTTTATTTCTATTTTAAAATATATCTTATTGTTGCGTTTATATTTTTGTTCAGTGTATCTTGAGACTCAGCAATTCCTCGTCACATAATTGTTTGTGGGCGAGGCACAAGACATGCAGCACCCCAAAAAATAGGCTGTCATTTCAAATAATCTAAAATAACAATGGAAAAGGTGAGAAACCATGAAATATCATACAAGTTTAAATCTTATTTAAATGTCTTTATTTATCTTAAAACCAATAGGAATGTCTTCAAAATGGGTACAATGATAAAATAACTGACCATTTGCTTTCTTTTCCACCTACTTTCCTTCAGAGTAGGGATTAACAGTTGTATCATTGATTGTGTGTTTGTGCATCTGTGTGTGTGCTTGAAACTGTGTGCGTGTGCAGTCATTGTAAGGAAGTCTTATTGTAAACCCAGTAAGCAGCATTGATGAATGGAAAAAAGTACCTACAGTAAGACTAGACAAGTGTCTTCCTGTGAAACTGTCTCTATGGGTGTGTGTGTGTGTGTGTGTGTGTGAGCAGGACGGTCATTGGGGGTTTGGGGGCTTTTCCGAGGTGGACTGAATATTGCACTCCTGTGAGGTAAAACAAATAAAAAATAAAAATAAAGTTAAGATGGCAAAAAAAAAAAAAAAAGACAATAAGAACCTGAAAATAGTCCTTGCACCAACCAAAATCCAGATTGGCCTGCGAGTTATAGCCAGTAAATAAATACAGCGGACATAATATTTCAAACCCAGCCAACCCCGTAATTAAAAAGTGACTAGAAGCGAGAGGGGGCGGGAAACATTACTGCATTTTTTTGGGAGAACTTTTGGGAGATTTTGTGTTGTACAAAAATACCTCAATAAGCCAAATGGACTGTTATTTTTAGTCCTAAAGAGAATAATATTGTAATGTGCTAAAAGGGTAAAAACAATTTATTTTTATTAAAAAGTTGGTGCAGTGGTCTAAGGCACTGCATCTCAGTGCTAGAGGCGTCACTATAGACACCCTGGTTTTATTCCAGGCTGTATCACAACCGGTTGTGTTTTGGAGTCCCACAGGGCGGTGCACAATGGCCAAGCGTCATCCAGGATTGGCCGTCATTGTAAATAAGAATTTGTTCTTAACTGACTTGCCTAGTTAAATAAAGGTTAAATAAAAAATAACCCGTGGCATAATTAATATCATCAGAAAAATAAACAAATGATCAATCGATACCTTAACATTTTCGGATGTTTTTTTATCACCATCGTTAAACTTTCATGTACATGTGTGTAAAAAAAAAGAAGGAAAAGCTATCCCATGATTCAAGACTGAAAATAAAAATTAAGGACTCAAAGAAATTCTAGGCCCATGATTGGGCAACGATAACTTGGAGACGTCTGTGTGCTTTGACCTTTTCCTTCATTGGTTCAGACCTTTAGATTTGCATTCATTAAAATGGAATAATTTGCTCATTAGGTCATCAATTCTGTGATCAATTAGCCATGTCTCAGTGTTAACAAATCACATTAATTACTGATCGCTTTCTCTCGTTGTTTTATCTCCCATTGGTTGGAATAATGTTGTTTGATGGAGAGGCTGCACACACACACACACACTATTGGACGCAGCAGTTGTGGCCGTTGGCATCCTTGAACCGCAGACGCATCTTGGGTCTGTACTTCTCCAGGTAAAGTAGCTGTTTGGAGTTGAAAGCTCCACGTCTCTTCCTGAGGAAGAGAGGAGGTGAGATAAATAACAATAATGTGGTCTTGTATGGTCGAACATAGCAGCACAGTAACAACATCCACATGAATCAATGTTCCTCAACAAACGAATAAAGAGAATACATGACAATACAGGTTCCACAGCACAGAAACATCGGTTCCCCCCCGCCAGTGTGAAAGTTAAAGTAGTGTTTACTGTCGTGTGAAAGCTAAAATAGTGCTTACTGTCGTATGAACTGCACCGCATCCTCATACTTCATCCCGGTCTCAATCAGAGCTAAGGCCACCAGGACTGGAGCTCTACAGGAGACAGAGGAGAGAGAGATAAACACCAGTATGCATGCAGTGTCATGGTTATGTGGGCAGTAGGGAGGGTGGGGTGAGGGTATACTCTAAAGCTGGGAAATTGGCCTGGGAAACACACGGGGGTTACTGGGTTCACTGCAACCCCGCTGGGGCATCAAGATCACACCCCAGGCCCGCACACACACACACACACACACACACAGTGAAATTGCAATAAGTGTGTTACTGTAAGCGAACCTTCACTCACAAGGAATAAAAAATGAAAACTTTCAATTCCCAGACAGACGGCCCGGAGTGTCAAAACTCAGCTGACAAGGCATTCTTGTGTGGGTTTTGAGAGACGGATACAAAATACAGTTGAAGTCGGAAGTTTACATACACTTTAGCCAAATACATTTAAACTCAGTTTCACAATTCCTGACATTTAATCCTAGTAAAAATTCACTGTCTTAGGTCAGTTAGGATCACCACTTTATTTTAAGAATGTGAAATGTCAGAACAATGGTAGGGAAAATGATTTCAGCTTTTATTTCTTTCATCACATTCCCAGTGGGTAAGAAGTTTACATACACTATATCAGTATTTGGTAGCATTGCCTTTAAATTGTTTAACTCGGATCAAACGTTTTGGGTAGCCTTCGACAAGCTTCCCACAATACGTTGGGTGAATATTGGCCCATTCCTCCTGACAGAGCTGGTGTAACTGAGTCAGGTTTGTAGGCCTCCTTTTGCTTGCGCACGCTTTTTCAGTTCTGCCCACAAATGTTCTATAGGATTGAGGTCAGGGCTTTATGATGGCCACTCCAAAACCTTGACTTTGTTGTCCTTAAGCCATTTTGCCACAACTTTGGAAGTATGCTTGAGGCCATTGTCCATTTGCGAACAAGCTTTAACTTCCTGACTGATGTCTTGAGATGTTGCTTCAATATATCCACATATTTTCCTTCCGCGTGAAGCCATCTATTTTGTGAAGTGCACCAGACCTTCCTGCAGCAAAGCACCCCCACAACATGATGCCATCACCCCCGTGCTTAACGGTTGGGATGCTGTTCTTCGGCTTGCAAGCCTCCCCCTTTTTCCTCCAAACATAACAATTGGTCATCATGACCAAACAGTTCTATTTTTGTTTCATCAGGCCAGAGGACATTTCTCCAAAAAGTATGATCTTTGTCCCCATGTGCGGTTTGGAGCAGTGACTTCTTCCTTGCCGAGCGGCCTTGCAGGTTATGTCAATATAGGACTAATTTTACTGAGGATATAGATACTTTGTACCTGTTTCCTCCAGCATCTTCACAAAGTCTTTTGCTGTTGTTCTGGGATTGATTTGCACTTTTTGCACCAAAGTACATTCATTTCTAGGAGACAGAACGCGTCTCCTTCCTGAGCGGTATGACAGCTGCGTGGTCCCATAGTGTTTATACTTGCGTGCTATTGTTTGTACAGATGAACGTGGTACCTTCAGGCGTTTGGAAATTGCTCCCAAGGATGAACCTGACTTGTGAAGGTCTACAATTTTTTGAGGTCTTGCTGATTTCTTTTGATTTTCCCATGATGTCAAGCAAAGAGGCACGGAGTTTGAAGGTAGGACTTGAAATACATCCACAGGTACACCTTCAAATGACTCAAATGATGTCAATTAGCCTTTCACAAGCTTCTAAAGCCATGATATCATTTTCTGGAATTTTCCAAGCTGTTTAAAAGGCACAGTCAAATTAGTGTATGTAAACTTCTGAACCACTGGAATTGTTACACAGTGAATAAGTGAAATAATCTGTAAACAATTGTTGGAAAAATGACTTGTATCATGCATAAAGTAGATGTCCTAACCGACTTGCAAAAACTATAGTTTGTTAACAAGAAATTTGTGGGGTGGTTGAAAAATGAGTTTTAATGACTCCAACCTAAGTGTATGTAAACTTCCGACTTCAACTGTAGGTAGGGATAAAGTGACTACGCAATCGGAGTTAGTACAAAAAGGGTCATTGCAGATAGTTAAATAGTTAACCAATATCGTCCTGGATTAACTAATTAGCAATATTATGGTTTGGGAGTTGACGCTGTTCATGGTCCTGTTGGTTGCAGACATGGTGCATTGGTACCACTTGGCATGAGGTAGCAAAGACAACAGTCTATGACTTGGGTGGCTGGAGTCAGACAACCTTTAGCGCTTTCCTCTGACACCGCCTGGTCCTGGATGGCAGGGAGCTCGGTGATGTACTGGGCTGTAAGCACTACCCACTGTATCGCTTTGTGGTCAGATGCCAAGCAGTTGCCATACCCAGCAGACAGAGACAGTAAGGATGCTCTCAATGGTGCAGCTTTATAACGTTTTTAGGATTTGAGGGCCAGTGCCAAATCCTTTTAGCCTCCTGAAGGGGAAGAGGCGTTGTGCCTTCCTCAGGACTGTGTTGCTGTGTGTTTCCATGGTGATGTGGACACCAAGGTACTTAAAGCTCACGACCTGCTCCTCTACAGCCTTGTCGATGTGGATGGGGCGGGCACGGTCCGCCGTTTCTTGTAGTCCACAATCAGCTCCTTTGTCTTTCTGATGTTGAGGGAGAGATTGCCTTCCTGGTACCACTGCCAGGTCACCGACTCCCTCCCTATAAAAACTGTCTCATAGTCATCGGTGATCAGGCCCACAATCGGCATGTCATCAGCAATCTTAGTGTTGGAGTCGTGAGCGATCACGCAGTCGTGGGTGAACAGGGAGTACAGGAGAGGACTAAGTACGCACCCCTGAGGGTGTGTTGAGGGTCAGCTTGGTGGATGTGTTTCCTACCCTTGGCAAATGTGTTGTTGCCTACACCTGAGGGCAGCCCATCAGGAAGTCCAGGATCCAGTTTCAGAGTGTGCAGTCCCAGGGTCCTGAGCTTGGAGCAGACACTGGTGTTGAACAAAGCATTCTCACAGGGCAGTGTGGAGTGCCATAGAGATGAAGTCATCTGTGGATCTGTTGGGTTGGGGGTGTCTGGTATGATGGTGTGAGCCTTTCAAAGCATTTCATGGCTACAGATGTGAGTGCTACTGGGCGATAGTCATTTAGACAGATTACCTTGGCGTTGTATGTGGTGGTCTGCTTGAAACATGTAGGTATTGCAGACTTGGTCAGGGAGGGTTTGAAAATGTCAGTGAAAACACTTGTCAGCTGGTACGCGTCCTGGTAATCCGTCTGGCACGCGGCCTTGTGAATGTTAACCTGTTTAACCTGTCTCCGTCGGCTACGGAGAGCGAGACTACACAGTCATCCAGAAGAGCTGGTGCATTCATACATTGTCCAGGGTTGTTTGCCTCGAAGAGAGCATAGAAGGAATATAGCTTGTCTGAAAGGCTTGCGTTGCTGGGGTTTCCTTTGTAAATCGGTGATAGTTTGCGAGCCCTGCCACATCCGACGAGGGTCAGAGCTGGCGCAGTAAGATTTCACCTTAGTCCTGTATTGACAACAACTCGGAGTTCGTAGCAGGATTTCTTATAAGCGTCCGGATTTGTGGATGAGGCCACAGTGTCTCCTGACCCCTCCTGTCTCAGCCTCCAGTATTTATGCTGCAGTTGTTTGTGTGTCGGGGGGCTAGGGTCAGTTTGTTATATCTGGAGTATTTCTCCTGTCTTATCCTGTGTCCTGTGTGAATTTAAGTATGCTCTCTCTAATTCTCTTTCTTTCTCTCGGAGGATCTGAGCCCTAGGACCAAGCCTCAGGACTACCTCGCATGATGAATCCTTGCTGTCCCCAGTCCACCTGGCCGTGCTGCTCCAGTTTCAACTGTTCTGCCTGCAGCTATGGAACCCTGACCTGTTCACTGGACGTGCTACCTGTCCCAGACCTGTTGTTTTCAACTCTCTAGAGACAGCAGGAGCGGTAGAGATGCTCTTAATGATCGGCTATGAAAAGCCAACTGACCTTTACTCCTGAGGTGCTGACTTGTTGCACCCTCGACAACTACTGTGATCATGATTATTACTGTGATTATTACAGTCCCCACTGTGGGAACGACGACATCGTCGTCAATACACATATTAACATATCCGGTGACGTGTTAAACTCCTATGTTATCGGACAAATCCCTGAACATATTCCAGTCTGTTCTAGTGAAACAGTCCTGTATCTAAGGGTTTCCCCAAACTCTGTTTTGTTTTTTGTCCTATCACTACAAAGCTGATTCAAATAACAAAAGCTTAATGATGAGCTGGTTATTTTAATCAACTGTGTAGTGCTAGGGAAAAAACTAGGGGGGGGCTGCTGAAGCTCAACATCTGCTTCATAGGACCTTCCGTATTGAGCACATCACTGGAACTTCTTGTTTCAGTTTTTGCTTGTAAGCAGGACTCACGAGGATAGAGTTATGGTGGGATTTAGCAAATGGAGGTCGAGGGAGAGCTTTGTATGCGTTTGTGTGGTGGTCTAGAGTTGTCGCCTCTAGATGAACAGGTGACAAGCTGGTAAAAATGAGACAAAATCACCGGCCAATAAGAGTGCCGCCACTGGACGTGCATTTTCTTGTTTGCTTCCGGCCCAATACAGCTCGTTGAGTGCGGTCTCCGTGCCAGCATTGGTTAGTGTCGGTAAATATGAAGCTACGAAAAATATAGGATGAAAACTGGGAAATAGTATGGTCTGCAGTTTATCATGAGGTATTCCAGATCAGGCAAGCAAAACCTTTAAACTTCCTTAGCATTAGATATCACGCACCAGCTGTTAACCATTCAGTCTTGACAATGCATTAAAAAAAACTAAGCTAGATGTGTCCGTGTTCAGCCACGACTTTGAGAAAACATAAGATATTAGTTTCAGGTCCCGTTGATAGGATAGTCCCAAATGGAGCTTGTCTAGTTTATTCTATAGTGATTGTAAAAATAAGATGCAACCTAACGCAGAGTAACCTCAGCAGTGACGCTTGCTTGTGGAAGCCCATGGCTGTGCAATGGCATAGCCTTGCTTTGTTAATTCAGCAGACAAGACACTTTTATTTCCAGAGCCCATCAGCCAAGACACCCATTTTATAGTAAAAGAAAACAAAAAAATGTACTAACAGAATAAAATGGAACAGAATATTTTTCCAAATGTAAAAAGTTGCCACTGCAAAGTAATGTGCATCTCAAACAGTTATTCTCACAGTGATCACTTGAAACGGGTTGAAATAGTTTTTTCAGGGTTAGAAAACTAAATCTGTCTCATTTTCAATATTGCAGACGTTTGATTTATTCTGCCTTTTATTTGGATTTTCAAAATGGATTAACAATTCCACATTGAACACAACATAGTGATGAATTCTGACCACAACATCTGTTTGCTGAGTAGGTCTAGGCTTAATGATTCTGATGAAAATTCACTCTGTTGGGCCTCCCGAGTGGCGCAGCGGTCTACAGACCAGGCGTCACTACAGACCCGGGTTCAATCCCAGGCTCAATCACAAATGGAAGTGATCGGGAGTCCCATAGGGCGGCGCACAATTGTTACAGTGTCGTCCGGGTTAGGGGAGGGTTTGGCCGGGGGAGCTTTACGTGGCTCAACGCGCTCTAGCGACTCCTTGTGGCGGGCCGGACGCCTGCATGCTGATTTCGGTAGTCAGTTGAACGGTGTTTCCTCTGACACATTGGTGCAGCTTTTTTTTTTTTTTTTTGTGCGCCGCAATTGCACATGATCTTAATTTGCTTTGACTAGTGTTCCATTTGTACGTCTTCCAGATAACATTTTAGTGGCCAAAAAGCACATAATACCAAATCTCTTTGAATACTCCAACGGACGTCATCGCTAGTCATTAGATGGGTCTCACTAGCCACAATTAAGCCCACTTACACACATCCATCTCGCCACTTACATTCACCTGGCCCACTTACACACACACACACACACACACTCACCGGCCCAGCCCCGCCACACAATGCACAGCGATGCAGCAGCCAGGCTCGTCTCGGAACTTGGTCTTCAGCAGGTTCAGCCAGTCATCCACTATCTGGGTGGGGGGCGGGGCACCATCATCAAAGGGCCAGTCCTACAGAGGCAGAGGAACAAAAATTGAAACATGGATCAAACCAGGGGCTAGGGGTTATTTTAACCAGTGGTCAATGCTGAAGGTCAGTACAGGATAATTCAAAGCCTGATTGAAGAATTAGAGCAGCTTTGTCCATTACGCGATATCATGTGTGTCTAAGTTGGAAAGCTTGATATGCTGAGTAGTATGTGTGGTGTGTCCTGGCAGACAGCCTGACCCCTGTATATCCGTCTGAGTCTCTATACTCGTGCTGACCCAGTGTCTCTGCCACGGCTCAGCACAGATCACAGCCGTGCGCAACCCTACACAAGGCTATTCCTGTCTTGGTGCTCAAACAATATAAAAACTGGATTGTGATCATAGTTACTGCCACACTCCAATAGAAGACAGGGAGAGGAATGCTCCAGGATGAGGGGTGGTGATCACTGTATTAAAACTATATCAACGACGGGATAGGATATTTCCTCGCCCAAACAAGGTTTCTCTGGCCTTCCATAAATCACCTGTGAGACCGCTGAATACTAGCCTAAGCTTTGAGAAGAGACAGTAGAGGGCACAGAAGACAGAAACAGACAGAGCAAGAAGGCCTGGGTGGAGCCTCATTCATGTGGATCTGAGCCAGAGATTCCTTCTCTTCTCCACCTCTTAGCTCAGCACACAGTGGCAGGCAGACAGTTGAGGACAAATGAAAACAGACAGATAACAGGGAAGGTCTCCAGAGAGGGAAAACCACCTGTTTAACTTGACATTCCATGGAAGAAAAAAAACAGCAAATTCAACTCCCCTAAAATTCCTAGGAGGCATTCGGTTCAGTAGAAATTCTTTCTGCTCTCTAGGTGTGTGTGGTTGTAATCTCCTCCACCAGCCGGCTCTTGCTGTCGACTATCTGGCTTCACATCACCTTAGAATGGAACTTGAATAGAAAATCCATTGGGCTTCCCAAAAACGATACGTTTAAAACGCCCACACCAGTAGAAATCCACTTTTTCAAGCAGAAAGACGATGCCCAGAGCTTACCAATGATGTTGCACAATGATTTAAGTCAACAAGTATGTGACCAAGGCCCTTCTACACCGATTGCTCAGTTTGACAGGGCGGCCAGCTCTAGGAAGAGTCTTGGTGGTTCCAAACTTCTTCAATGTAAGAATGATGGAGGCCACTGTGTTCTTGGGGACCTTCAATGCTGCAGATTTTGTACTCTTCCCGAGAGCTATGCCTCGACAAAATCCTGTCTCGGAGCTCATACGGACAATTCCGTCAACCTGACAGCTTGGTTTTCGCACTGTCAACTTTGGGACCTTATATAGATGGGGGAAGAATTGTATTAAGTCCCATCTAAATCAACTGTCACCTCGATTTAGATCCACGCCTCAGTCGTGTGATTCGCTTAGAATTTGAATCGATTGGCATGTAAATCCACACCCCTAAAGTTCCAAACAGTCCCACACTTACCAGGCTCTATGCGCTAGCAAGTCAAGTCTGGGGACGAGGTTAATGTGTGTGTGTGTATAATCCTTACCACGACCTCGATCCCCCCCTTCTCAACTGGGGCCTTGTCGTAGGTGGCGTCACACACTCTCACCAGCGTGCTCACCTCAAACTTCTTCAGCTCCTGAGACAGACAGACAGACATAAATAGACACAGAGAGACACAGACATAAATAGACACAGAGAGACACACAGACAGAGTCAGAGACAGGCAGAGTCAGAGAGAGAGACAGGCAGAGTCAGAGAGAGAGACAGGCAGAGTCAGAGAGAGAGACAGGCAGAGTCAGAGAGAGCGACAGGCAGAGTCAGAGAGAGCGACAGGCAGAGTCAGAGAGAGCGACAGGCAGAGTCAGAGAGAGAGACAGGCAGAGTCAGAGAGAGAGACAGGCAGAGTCAGAGAGAGAGACAGGCAGAGTCAGAAAGAGAGACAGGCAGAGAGACAGGTAGAGACAGGCAGAGACAGGCAGAGAGACAGGCAGAGAGACAGGCAGAGAGACAGGCAGAGAGACAGGCAGAGAGACAGGCAGAGAGAGAGAGACCGACACAGACAGACACAGAGACAGACACAGAGACAAGAGGGGAGAGACACAGACAGACAGAGGCAGAGAGAGACTATCAGCACAGATATCTTGCACTAAAAATATTTATGTTTAATTGTAGGTTGAGCTGAGGGGAGATTGTTATAGGCTACTTTGGTGAGGTTATTGATGCACGTACATACAGTCAGAAGTGTATGACAGTCCACAGTGAACTTGAGTGTGGAATTGACAAGGTTATACATGCAGACACTACATGACAACGTAAAAGCAACAAACACGCCCACACACACAAGGTGGCGGCCTCACCTCGGTAAACTTGTTGAGCGTGGCGTTGGTGGGGTTGTGTGTGATGAGGAACCTCATGCCCTCGTAGGCAATCTCCACTGCTGCAGGGCGGTTCATGTTGGCGAGACGGCTTTGAAAACAATTACAATAAAATACTTAATCTCTTACAAGGATGACTACTTTTGGCTCAGATGTCAGCAAGGACTTCTAGTAGGATTCAGTAGGTTCAAAAAATAAATAAAAACACGACGAAGGGAGGAGGGGGATGTGGATGGTAACACCTGTGGATGTCTTAAAAAAAAGAGGGGTAACAAAAAATATGGATGATGTAATCCACAAGACTCCACAGGGGCGGGGTAAAAATAAAAATTATAAAAAAATTGGGGAGACTATCCACGAGTCATCCAATCGGACATTCAGATTTTACCCCATTCAGGAGAGCGGTATGTGATTGGCTTCTGGGAGAGAAAGCAGGAAGTAGAAGAGAACTGAGCAGTTTTCTTATTGGCGGCTCAGGGGACAGAGCTGGGCGATCTGGCCAAGGACTACGCGGTATCCCAGGGGATCGTTGGAGGAGACCGGGATTCCCAGTGTGCTGGCTTCAGGGGGGCTTCTGGGTAGCGTAGTCCCGAGGGGGGCGGACGATTCACTTGTCCACGAAGGCGAGGTGCTGTGCCTGGCAAAAGTCTCCACTGACACTCACATACGCCATATATGTATGGCCCAAATCAACACAGAAACACTGCCAAGAAAAGAGGGGGGAGGGGGAAAGGGAGAAAAATGTGATTAGGTAAACTCAAACAGACAAGGAAACAGTCACCATTTAGCAAGACAGGGCAAAAATACATCTAAAAGCACCTGTTGGGGAAACTAGTAAACTCATCACAGAAGAAATATGACCCATGAAATACTTGACCTAAAACTAGCCATTATCACCCTTGTACTAAAGGTGTTATAAACCCCCACATTTATTATCAGCCACACTCACATGGGAAAATAAAAACATACAAAAACAAAATTGTACATAAAGATATATACACACACAGGTAATGAAAGACAGACACAAGACACCCATGATCTCTTGGCTTCAAAAGAGAGCATCTCACAAATCATGTAATGTCTTGCCTCTAACCAGCTGATTCTGAGCCAACACCTGAAGGGCCTGAACATAGCCACCACAAAATGGCTGGTAACTACCACTGTCTACTCACACACACACACAACGTGACAGAGTCCAAGGGAGAGGTGAAACAGAGAGAGACAGCGACAGAGCAGAGCGTGAGAGAGAGTGGTGGAGGGCCAAGAGAGGGCAGGGGGGAAAGTGAGGGGGTGGAGGTTTAGATGAGAGGGCAGGAGGGGTGGAGGGTGAGGGGACAAATGGGGTGGAGTGTAAAGCGCAAAAGGGAAGTAAAAAAAAAAGTTGGACCTCAGCATCAGTGTACAACACAGCAGTCACAAGGTGAGGATTATGGGTTGGCAGGGCTTCACACGAGCCAACTCTTTCACAGTCCCACGCTCCCCCTTTCACCTGAGACTCTCCCTCTGTCACACAGTCATTCTCCATTCATCCCACGCTCAGTCTCTTCAGGTCTCCTCTTTACTTCAGTCATTCTCTCCAAATCTGTCTTCTCTTTGGGAGAATGGTGCCCCAATTGTCCTAGTGTCTTGCCTCCTTTACCCATAGGACTCTGTCGTGGTGCCGGTACAGAGCGGTCGTCTCGCCCACTCATTCACTCTGTGCCAGGAACAGGGTAACAACTTTAAAAAGACACACCGACGCTCTAGTCACTGAACTCACTTTGCCCTGCCTCACCCTCTCTGCAGATAGACGCCTGCCTCACCCACTCAATCTCTCATTCTGTGCCAATGACAGCCAGGGTTACTCTATGGAGACTAGAACTAACTTTCTCTCCCCATCTCCCCTTCCCTCTGGTTTCCTCTCACCCAGTGCAAGAGGGCCAGTTTTCAAATAATCACCAACCACTCCTCTCTCCCACTCTTTCCTTCCATCTCCCTGCCTTAGCCGGTGACAGCAACAGGGCCAGTCTTCAAAGAGCCACCAGTTCTCCAGTGGGTAAAGATCTCTCCCTGACGCCTTTAATTACCAGCTCACAACAGCACTAAAAACACTAGTGATGTAAAAATAAAATCTATTTAGTTACATGTCAGGATATTATTTTTGACGATATATCGTATCAGCTGACAATTTGTGCTAGTTGGCTGTACCAAGTATCGTGATATCGTATCGTGAGGTCCATGGCAATTTCCAGTTCTTATATATACACAGTGCATTGCGAAAGTATTCGGCCCCCTTGAACTTTGCGACCTTTTGCCACATTTCAGGCTTCAAACATAAAGATATAAAACTGTATTTTTTTGTGAAGAATCAACAACAAGTGGGACACAATCATGAAGTGGAACGACATTTATTGGATATTTCAAACTTTTTTAACAAATCAAAAACTGAAAAATTGGGTGTGCAAAATTATTCAGCCCCTTTACTTTCAGTGCAGCAAACTCTCTCCAGAAGTTCAGTGAGGATCTCTGAATGATCCAATGTTGACATAAATGACTAATGATGATAAATACAATCCACCTGTGTGTAATCAAGTCTCCGTATAAATGCACCTGCACTGTGATAGTCTCAGAGGTCCGTTAAAAGCGCAGAGAGCATCATGAAGAACAAGGAACACACCAGGCAGGTCCGAGATACTGTTTAAAGTTTAAGTTTAAAGTTTAAAGCCGGATTTGGATACAAAAAGATTTCCCAAGCTTTAAACATCCCAAGGAGCACTGTGCAAGCGATAATATTGAAATGGAAGGAGTATCAGACCACTGCAAATCTACCAAGACCTGGCCGTCCCTCTAAACTTTCAGCTCATACAAGGAGAAGACTGATCAGACATGCAGCCAAGAGGCCCATGATCACTCTGGATGAACTGCAGAGATCTACAGCTGAGGTGGGAGACTCTGTCCATAGGACAACAATCAGTCGTATATTGCACAAATCTGGCCTTTATGGAAGAGTGGCAAGAAGAAAGCCATTTCTTAAAGATATCCATAAAAAGTGTCATTTAAAGTTTGCCACAAGCCACCTGGGAGACACACCAAACATGTGGAAGAAGGTGCTCTGGTCAGATGAAACCAAAATTGAACTTTTTGGCAACAATGCAAGACGTTATGTTTGGCGTAAAAGCAACACAGCTCATCACCCTGAACACACCATCCCCACATCTATCAGCAAAACTGATAGAGACATACCCCAAGCGACTTACAGCTGTAATCGCAGCAAAAGGTGGCGCTACAAAGTATTAACTCAAGGGGGCCGAATACTTTCGCAATGCACTGTATGCATGCATATATATATATATATATATATATGCATGCATGCATACATGCATATATATATATATAAATAAATAACATACATACACACACACAAAACACCACTGCAGTATGGCACGGCCACAGACAAACAAACTTGATCTACGGATCAAGTGCTACCAGTCCCAAAAAGCATATTCATGATGATCTAAAAGGGAAATGGATCAGCACCAGACAAACAGTGTCAGGTCGAGGAAGAAGAGGGAATGAAAAGAGATACTTCAGAGCAGTTGGTCATCGGCTCCTAATTATTCAGTAAAGGATGGATATCATACGGGAGGTTTTTAACAGGAGCCACTCCGTGATCTGTCAACAACAGAGGAAGGATCAGAGGAGATAGATGACACCTGCATCCCAAATAGCCCCCTTATACCATTAAGGGCACCACTTTTGACTAGGACCAAGTAGTGCAGTATATAGGGAGCCATTTGGGACACAGCCAAAGCGAACGTCTCTCGAAACAAGAGGTCGAATGATTAATCGGAATGGCCGATTATTTAGGCCCGATTTCAACTTTTCATAACAATCGGAAATCGGTATTTTTGGACTCCGATTCTGCCATTTTTTTTATCTTTACAACATTATTTAACGAGGCAAGTCGGTTAAGAACACATTCTTATTTTCAATGACAGTTTAGGAACGGAGGGTTAACTGCCTTGTTCAAGAGCAGAACGGCAGATTTTTACCTTGTCAGCTCAGGGATTCAATCTTGCAACCTTACAGTTAACTAATCCAAGGCTCTAACCACCTGCCTCACGAAGAGCCTGCCTGTTACACGAATGCAGTAAGAAGCCAAGGTAAGTTGCTAGCTAGCATTAAACCTATCTTGTAAAAAACAATCATAATCACTAGTTATAACTACACATGGTTGATGATATTACTAGTTTATCTAGCGTGTCCTGCGTTGTATATAATCGCTGCGGTGCGCATTCATGAAAAAGGACTGTCGTTGCTCCAACGTGTACCTAACCATAAACACCAATGCCTTTCTTAAAATCAATACACAGAAGTATATATTTTTAAACCTGCATATTTAGCTAAAGGTAAGCTGGCAATATTAACCAGGAGAAATTGTGTCATTTCTCTTGCGTTCATTGCACGCAGAGTCAGGGTATATGCAACAGTTTGGGTCGCCTGGCTCGTTGTGAACTAATTTGCCAGAATTTTACGTAATTATGACATAACATTGAAGGTTGTGCAATGTAACAGCAATATTTAGACTTAGGGATGCCATCCGTTAGATAAAATACAGAACGATTCCATATTTCACTGAAAGAATAAACCTTTTGTTTTCGAAATTATAGTTTCTGGATTCGACCATATTAATGATCTAAAGGCTCGTATTTCTGTGTGTTATTACGTTATAATTAAGTCTGATTTGATAGAGCAGTCTGACTGAGCGATGGTAGGCACCAGCAGGCTCGTAAGCATTCATTCAAACAGCACTTTCGTGCTTTTTGCCAGCAGCTCTTCCCTGTGCTTCAAGCATTGCGCTGTTTATGACTTCAAGCCTATCAACTCCCGAGATTAGGCTGGTGTAACCGATGTGAAATGGCTAGCTAGTTAGCGGGGTGCGCGCTAATAGCGTTTCAAACGTCACTCGCTCTGAGACTTGGAGTAGTTGTTCCCCTTGCTCTGCATGGGTAACGCTGCTTTGAGGGAGGCTGTTGTCGATGTGTTCCTGGTTCGAGCCCAGGTAGCGGCGAGGAGAGGGATGGAAGCGATACTGTTACACTGGCAATACTAAAGTGCCTATAAGAACATCCAATAGTCAAAGGTATATGAAATACAAATCGTAGAGAGAGAAATAGTCCTATAATTCCTATAATAGCTACAACCTAAAAACGTCTTACCTGGGAATATTGAAGACTCATGTTAAAAGGAACCACCAGCTTTTATATGTTCTCATGTTCTGAGCAAGGAACTTAAACATTAGCTTTCTTACATGGCACATATTGCACTTTTACTTTCTTCTCCAACACTTTGTTTTTGCATTATTTAAACCAAATAGAACATGTTTCATTATTTATTTATTTGAGGCTAAATTGATTTTATTGATGTATTATATTAAGTTAAAAGAAGTGTTCATTCAGTATTGTTGTAATTGTCATTATTACAAATAAATAAAATATCTTTTATTTAAAAAAAAATCATCCGGTTAATCGGTATCGGCGTTGAAAAATCATAATCGGTCGAACTCTAGCGACCAAATACGACGTGTGTGGAGTGTGACAGACCAGTGATGTCAGAGACCATCCCAATGAGAAGTAGAAAGACCAGACTACTATAATGTCAGGATTGCAATGCTCACACAATATCACACTTAATATAAGGTTATGTGATGAACCACAATCTTGAGCTTATCAAATTGTACTACATACAGTCTCATAACACAGTTTTTAAACCGAGTCCCACAGCTTGCAGTGCCTCCAAACAGGAGTATATAGCAGTTGGACTGCACTCAGCAGCTAAGTAGAATCCTTCATAGCTAAGTGGTATTAGCATCAATTTCCATTCAGTCAGCATAGACTTACATATGTCAAGGTCCTCTCTCCCTAATAACAGTCACCTAGCCATGTCTCAATATTCCCAAGTTAATGTCAGTGAATATGGAGGAAAGAAGACAAGGAGAGGAAGCCAATCGTCAGACTATTGAGACGCACCCCAGTTAAAGCCGGTCTCTGAGTGAGTGGCACTAGCTAGAGGAACAGGCACCTTGTGGTAAAGCCAGACCAGCCCTGCTTTCACAACGCTGCCGGGAACTCATGCAAATCACTCAGCCATATTTGCAAACAACAACTTCTGCAATTGTGCCCAGCTGTCAGCACAGATGGAGAGAAGAGAGCCAACACACCAAATCAGTCTGGAAAGACGATGTGTTTGTTACCACACAGGAAGTATCTTTATGAACACTGCGTCTGTGAGACAGGGAAAGTGACAGCTGCCAGGCCTAATTGTGTAGCTGACAAAGATGTATTATAATTGTCTAGGCCTACAACTCGAAATTGGTCAAACTCCTACTCATTTCAACCAGAAAACTGAACTAGCCAACCTAAAAACACAAAAGAAACGCACAGCTAGGCCTACATACAAAACAAATGCCAACAAGGGGCCTATTTAGGCCGAGATTCAGGTCAACTGGGTTAGGAAAGCTTTATTATTTTTGTCTAGCCTACAATTTTCATAATTAGGCCACTTCAGTCATCATTATTCGGCATCGCCTCACAGCTGCTCCACACAACTCTGCTGTTGAACAAGTGCTAACGAAGAACATAAAACAGCACAAGCTAAATATTATCCTGAAGTTCTCCTGCTGCCACACATACACTAAAGCCCCGTTGTGAGTACCAACATGTCCCTTTCTTTTCCAGCTGGACTGAATGTTGTTGGGTACACACAGTGTCCACTCAGAACTAAGAAATTGTTCAACTAGCTACATCAAGTATTTTCCTTCACCTGATACCGAGATCAGATTAGCCTACTACTGTATATGAACCTGGGAGAAACATCTACAAAAGTCACACACACGAAACTACCCACACGTATTCTGTTAGGCTGGGAATTGCCAGAGACAATATGATACGATCTAATCAAGATACTTAGGTGACAATACCATATGTATTGCAATTCTCACAATTCAGGAGCACCTGCTCTTTACATGACAGACTGACAAGGTGAATCCAGCTGAAAGCCATGATCCCTTATTGAGGGTGACTGGGCAAGGCAAAAGATTTAAGTGCTTTTGAACGGGGCATGGTACAAGGGTTTTGTGTGTGAAGAACTGCAACACTGCTGGGTTTTTCATGCTCAACAGTTCTCCGTGTGAATGGTCCACCGCCCAAAGGACATCCAGCCAACTTGACACAACTGTGGGAAGCATTGGAGTCAACATTGGCCAGCATCCCTGTGGAATGCTTGACACCATGTAGAGTCCATGCCCCAACCAATTGAGGCTGTCTGAGGGCAAAAGGGGGTGCAATGCAATATTAGGAAAGTGTTCCTCATGTTTTGTACATGGTTGATGTAATTGCAATTTGATGTTCCAAACATCTTGCTCACTTTGTGTCTTGTCTGCTACAGAGGGACAAGAAAAGTTTTGAGCAATCATGGAAATACGTGCTGAAAACATGTTGGCTAACTATTTATAAAGATTGAGAATAAGCTGTAGGATTAAATATATTGGAGTTTTGGTGCCGGTTCAGCCGACAAGCAGTAGCTAACGCTACCTACAGTTGGTAGCAAAGGAGTTGGTCCCGCCTTTGCTGCTATAACAGGCTACACTCTCCTGGGAAGGCTTTCCACTAGATGTTGGAACATTGCTGCAGGGACTTACTTCCATTCAGCCACAAGAGCATTCGTGAGGTCGGGCACTGATCTTGGGCGATTAGGCCTGGCTTGCAGTCAAGGGTACCAATTCATCCCAAAGGTGTTTGATGGAGTTAAGGTCAGGGCTCTGTGCAGGCCAGTAAAGTTCTTCCACAGCGATCTCGAGAAAATATTTCTGTATGGACCATGCTTTGTGCATGGGGGCATTGTCATACTGAAACAGGAAGGGACTTCCCAAAACTGTTGCCACAAATTCGGAAGCACAGCATCATCTGGAATGTCATTGTATGCTGTAGCGTTAAGATTTCCCTTTACTGGAATTAAGGGGCCTAGCAAGAACTATGAAAAACATAGGGCTGTTGCGGTGACCGTGTTACCGGCGGTCAAATTCAACATGACTGTTTAGTCAAGGTAATTAGGCTTCTCCAAGCGTTGATGCTGCTGATGGTCATTAGTAGCCTACCAAACTGGCTAACTTCCTGGTACTCAGCACTCCATTGTCCCTCTAATCAATCTGACATCAATGCAAATGTTTTTCGAAAATCTAAATCAAACACTTCATGAGAGCCCATGAGCTCATGTTGCGGAACATTTCTATAGTGATGGCTTCTACTAAACAGAGGATCCCATCAGCTCTCTAAAGGCTAGGCCTACTATATTTATTTCTCAACTTTCCTAATATTCAGCACATTATTTATCTTTACAACAGGAGTATAGCTACCTGGCTGGAATGAAAATGAAAATGAACCAGAGGAAAAGCATCCTCCATTCGCTATTTAAGTGGATAGAAGACTGGACCATTATCATGCACCTTTCTAAATCCAAACAAATTTCACACATCATTTAATATATGTAAAGAGAAGATTAAATCAAGAATAGTCTAATGGGTAACAATATTAGCCTATCACTTGTGAATTATACATTATCACTTTTGAATGATGCCCAGCATAAGAAACACTTTTTTATATGACTTTGTCAAATAGTCGCACACCTCATGCAGCCCACCCTATAGGCCACATATGTCAGAGTCAAGGCCCGCGGGCCACATCCGGCCCGCAAGAAGGTTTTTTACGGCCCCTGGGATGATCTTGATTTATTATTAGAACCGGCCCGCAGCAAGCCGGCAGCCCGCAGATCTTTTACACGCACCAATACTACATTTCCCACAATGCAAAGGTGACGCACCGAGCAGTAGGCTGCTTCATTTCAATATTTATTGGCACAGCAGTCGTCAGCATCACAGTAAAATTAACTTTCAGATACCCATCAAAAATGGCAAAACGGAAGGTGGATACTGAGAACCGGGGGTTTCAAACAAGGTGGGAGTCGGAGTACATGTTCACGAAGGTAGCTGGAAAACCTGTGTGTCTTCTGTGTGGAGAAAGTGTGGCGGTACTGAAAGAGTATAATCTGAGACGACATTATGAAACGAAACACGCGGACACACACGCGGACGCAACTGTCAAGGCCAGTTTTATTTTGGCAGAAGAGATCGCTAAATCAGCCCGGCCATTTACGGAGGGGGATTTCATCAAAAACTGCATGATTAAAGTTTGTGACGAAGTTTGCCCAGAAAAAAGGCAACTCTTTTTAAATGTGAGTCTGAGCAGAAACACCATTGCCGAGAGAGTAGACCAGTTGTCCATCAATCTAAAAGAGCAGCTTGTGAAAAAGGGAAAAGATTTTATTGCATATTCCTTGGCTGTGGATGAGAGCACCGACATTTCTGACATTGCCCAGTTGTCAATTTTCATCCGCGGAGTGGACTCCAACCTAAGCGTGACAGAGGAGTTTTTGGCTTTACGTCCTATGCATGGCACAACTACGGGGCATGATTTGTATGAAGAGGTGTCAAGATGTGTAAATGAGATGGAGCTGCCTTGGGAAAAACTCGTGGGTTTGACAACCGACGGAGCACCTGCGATGTGTGGACACAGGAGCGGACTGGTGGCGAAGATACGGGAAAAGATGCAAGAGGAAAACGCGACAGGTGAGCTGACAGCTTATCATTGTATCATACACCAGGAAGCGTTGTGCGGTAAAGCCTTGAAAATGGAGCATGTAATGAGCATCATCACGCGCACAGTTAACTTTATCAGAGCCAAAGGTTTGAATCACCGCCAGTTCAAGGCATTTCTGACGGAGTTAGAAACGGAGCATGGTGATTTGCCTTATCACATAGAGGTGCGATGGCTAAGCCAGGGAAAGGTGCTTCAAAGATGTTTCGAGCTTCGTGAGGAGATTTGTCTGTTCTTGGACAGCAAAGGGAAAGACACAACACAACTCCGAGACGAAATGTTTCTGTGTGAAATGGCTTTTCTGTGTGACATTACGAGTCATCTGAATGCAATAAACTTGCAGCTGCAGGGTCGGGATCGTGTCATCTCTGATATGTACAGTACAGTGAAGGCATTTAAAACCAAACTGACTCTGTGGGAGACGCAGATGCGGAAAGAAAATTTGAGCCACTTTCCCAGCTGCCAGACCATGAAAGAGAAGCTCTCTACCAGTGCGTTCCCGAGCACACAGTTGGCTGATAAAATAGGTATGCTTGCCGCTGACTTTCGACGCCGATTTGCTGACTTTGAAGCACAAAAAAGCAGGTTGGAACTGCTCGGTAACCCATTTGCTGTTGACGTGGAAAGCTCACCACCAAACCTCCAAATGGAGTTGATTGACCTCCAATGCAATGATGCACTGAGGGCAAAATATGCGGCAGTGGGTGCTGCGGAGTTCGCCCGTTTCCTCCCCGGCACAATGCCCCAGCTGCGCATCCAGGCTGCTCAAACGTTGTCTATGTTTGGCAGCACATACCTGTGTGAACAACTGTTTTCTTTGATGAACCTGAACAAAACATCACACAGAAGTCGACTTACTGCTGAACACCTCCACTCAATTCTGAGGATTTCTTCAGCTCAGAGCCTTACCCCGAACATTGATGAACTTGTGGAAAAGATGGGACACCACCAAGTATCACCCTCAACCTCAAACAAGTGAACATTACTGTGCAATCACATATTTAGAGTTTTTACTCAGTTCAAGTTTAAAAGTTAAAATTTAATATTTGTTTTCACTGCATGTTACTTCTCCTTAAACAAAGTGTTGTTTTTGATTAATAGATTTTTGCACTTTATTTTTTTGTATTTCAATCCAATTATATTTTAAAAATATTTCAGTTGAGTGGATGATAGAAAATTGCTATTATTGTTTTTTCTTTGAAGTAAATTTAGCCCACTTTTGCTAAAATAGAAAATATAGTCTACTGATGGTGCCTTGAATACCGGTTTCTTTCATTTAATGTTCATGTTATGGGGATATTTATATAAAGGAAATTTGTCTTTTGTGTCTGTTGAAAATTAAAGATTACTGACAGAGCCATAAGAAAATATTGCTTTATTTATCTGATCATATTGTAATATATTTGTTAGGTTTTCAGTAGGTTCAATTAGGTTCACTAGACTATATGCGTCATTTAAAAATTTTTCAATGAACATTCGAACAGTCCGGCCCTCGTCTTGTAGCTGATTTTTTTATTTGGCCCTCCGTCCATTTGACTTTGACACCCCTGCTATAGGCCTATGTTTTGATCCGCTTTACAAGGGGCGTAGAGCCTAACTGGCATACATAAGCAGCGCGTGAGTTGACATTTGGGGAAGAACATTTCTACCATAAACATGCACCTTTATAATAAAAGCATTACATGCATGATCACATTTGCGGTCACTTTTGATAATGGTGTTTTCCCACTAATGGAACATTAGTGATTTTAGCCTATGTGCGCATTCCTGCATTTATAATGTGAATAAATAGATTTTGGATTATTATTATTTATTTGGGTGCATTACAGCCATCCCTTTGAAATTTGAGGCATTATCAAGTTCTTGTAAAATTATGAATGAGACCAATGAAGTGTTTACAGCCTGCGCAAAAAAAACTAAGCAGAGCTCATGCCTTTCAAGTGACTTTTTTCCAAATCATTTAGTCTCATCATGCAGCCTTACAATGTATTAAAAATCAAAACATATAGCCCAACGTTTATAGAACAACTAAAGTTACATGAACTAAATTAAGCATATGAGTACCTATTTCTTTGTTAACCGTTCAGAGAATAGCCACGTACTCCTTCAAATTGTTGAGGAAATATCCATTTTATTCAGCTTTGTTCAATTTGAATATTCTTCATTACTATAAAATAATGCCAAATCTTGTCTGTTAAATTAACTAGTGTAGCCCACAGCCATTTGGCATTATCCTTATGCTAGATCCTGATATGACAACTCAGAGTAAACTTTTTTGTTCTTCTGAAATAGACCACATTTTTTTCTTCATATCATGCTTCTTTAGACCCGTCTAAAGTAATGGCTTTATTGTGAAGGTGTAGGCTACATTACATGGATTTATTAGACTTTTTAAAACGTAGATGTTCCAAAAGGTCTGCATCAGTGGCTTGTAGCCTCTGTGTGGAAGCCAGCAGTTGCTAAATGTGTTTATGTTAATTAACGGTAAATTACAGAGAGACCGACAGTTATTTGCGTGACAATCACCGGCTGACGAAATTGTGACCACCACAGCCCTAGAGCATTATTCCTCCTCCACCAAACTTTAGTTGGCACTATGCATTGGGGCAGGTAGCATTCTCCTGGCATCCGCCAAACCCAGATTTGTCCGTTGGACTGCCAGATGGTGAAGCGTGATTCATCACTCCAGAGAACGCGTTTCCACTGCTCCAGAGTACAATAGAAACAAGCTTTATGCCACTCCAGCCAAGGTAACCCATTTCATGAAGCTCCCGATGAACAGTTATTGTACTGACATTGCTTCCAGAGGCAGTTAGGAACTCGGTAGTGAGTGTTGCAACCAAGGATTTTTACACGCTTCAGCGGTACCGTTCTGTGAGCTTGTGTGGCCTACCACTTTGCGGCTGAGCATTGTAGGTCCAGGACGCTTCCACTTCACAATAACAGCATTTACAGTCGCCCGTGGCAGACATTTGATTAACTGACTTGCTGGAAAGGTGGCATCCTATGACGGTGCCACGCTGAAAGTTACTGAGCCCTTCATTAAGGCCATTCTACTGCCAATGTTTGTCTATGGAGATTGCATGCATGCTTGATTTTATACACCTGTCCGCATTGGGTGTGGCTAAAATAGCAGAATCCACCAACTTATAGTTGTCCACATACTTTTGTATAGATAGTATATAGTGTACATGGAAGATAGAAAATAAAAAATAAATTTCAAAAAGGCTCTTTCAGAAATCGATACTTGGAGTCAAATATCAATACAATAACACCCAAAAATAATATTGCGATATGTTAATCAATTTTTTGCCCATCATTAGTATTCTGAGAAATGACAGCTAGGCTTCACATTAGCCCCCTTGTTTACAGGAGCTAAACTGGGAGAAATGTCATTGAGTGAGTAGCCTTGCAGTACTTGGGCCTACTGGCTGAGACTCAAAGGTCCTGGCTATATTCCCAAATTGCGAGTGAGAGTCCCCTCTTGGTGCCCTGCTCGCCAGCCTGGCCCATGATCGGGAGAGTAGACCCACTGGCACCGATGTCCCACACCGTGACAGAGAGGAAAGGGGGAGGTGGCAAGGGGAACAGAGAAAGGGAGGGAGGAGAGGGAGAGAAAAGAGTGGGAGGGTAGTGGTGTAAAGAGCATGATAATGAGACCCAGATTCAAAGAACAAAAGAAGCCAAACAGATGATAGCTAGGACAGGAGTGCAGCCAGGGAGACCCGGCTGCTGACTAACTACATTACATGACAGTGCCATTCTCAAACCATTAACAGATTTGCCTGTACTCTGTTGTAAAGCTTGGCTCAGGAAAACAACTAGGTTGGATTTGACAGCAAAGAAGCAGTGTGTGTGTGTGTGTGTGTGTGTGTGTGTGTGTGTGTGTGTGTGTCAGACAGTGTAGAAGAAAAAGAGCCTAATTACAAAAAGTGACTGACTGGTGAAATATTGGGACTGATCTTTATTTGCATGTTAGTCAGGGACAAAGCAGTGGGTGAATTACGTGCTTGACAGACCGGTCCCATTAACAAGAAACGATCAGCTGTGGGACTGGATGTGTGCCAATGAGAGAGACTGCCTGCACAGCTTAAAGATAGATAGGAAAGACCTGCTACAATGGGACACTAATCAACTGACAAGGTCTCTTATGTATACTCTATGTACAATTGATAAATTCTCTAGGATTTCAAGCTAATAGACACTAGGCTATAGCCTTAACATCCATGAGAAGTAAAAGCTAAACCACCTGAAATATAGTCAACCCCTCCCTCATCTCTCCGACATCGCTGAACAGGGTGAAACATGTGGGATTAGCAGGGGTTTTGAATAACTTAAATAAATAAATAAATAAATAAATAAATACATATATATATATATTAGGGGATTATGGCAGTGTGGTGGATATATATATCCACCACACTGCCCTAATCCCCTTCCTCAGATCCCCCAGATCTCTGCTACAAATCCAGCTGAGCCACTGGCATGGAATCAGACTGTGTCCCATATGGCACCCTATTCCCTACATAGTGCACTAATTTTTACCAAGCCATATGGGCCATGGTCAAAGTAGCGTACCATGAAGGGAATAAGGTGCACTTTGGGACACAACCATGCAGGGACCACCAGTTCACATGCGTTTTGGCATCAGGTTTTTTTTGTCACAGATAGGCCTATATAAGTATGTATGTTTTGCAGGCTGGCTGTGCTAAGGATTTAGCCTAGAGGAATCTGCGGGAACATGGGCTTAGGTCACGATGACAAGTAAACATTGAAGATCTTGCACGGTTAACTAGGTGGGTCTGCAAATAGAGGACATCTTCCAGAAACAACAGAAAAGGCCAAGCGTTTAGATAGTGAAATAGCACAAGCCATTTGTTGACATTCTACTGAATACCAAACAACACTACTACACCACCTCGGTGACTCTTCCTCCCACATTGGGCCAGGTATCAGAACTGCATAAGGCTCAGTCCTGGGGACTGAGGGAGTGTCTGTAGCAGTGTGTCTGTGGCTCTGTATCATTCTCTTGGGCTGGCTCAGACCAGCTGGAGGGCAGTGTGGGAGCTGGGCCAGGGGACTAGGGGAGTGCCTGGCTGTCTGGAGAAAGGAGCCCTGGCATGGTTAGTCCTTGGGCTGGGGGACAAGGAGAAGATCAACACGCCAAGAGGGAGATAAGTGTCCTGCCAACTCACACTCTGCCCACACCGACACAGACAGACTGATTACCCTACTTTATTTAGATTCACAGTGGCGAAATGAGGAACTAGGCCTAAATGTTTCAAAGGTCACACAGGTGCATGTCCTAGTGGCACTTACAACGATCGAAAGAAAAACCACAGTAATATCTAACACAGATAAGCAGCTCTCAAAAGCTGACACCTTTGCTAACAGCTTGACAGTGCTACATCCTTAGACCAGTTTGTAAATGCAGATTCCCTGATCTCCTCAACCCCCCTGCTAACATATACACCACCTTAACTCACGACAAGCACATGACCCCATATACACTTCCCCCTCAGGCAGTGCATTTAACCACTATATGGAGCCAAGGTGACATGGAGCATTCCCTTGAGCGCTCTGATAAGACTAGCATTGGCACACACAAACGATATGGAGACACCCTGTAGCAAGAATACGATCTCAGTTTCATCTGTGGACAGACAATGGTAGGCCAAGGAATTGACTAGAGTAGGGCTTTTCAGACTAGTACCAATGTTTTTTTTCTTTCTTTTCACTCACCAGGTTATTCCTCCAGAGCAATACAGGGTCGTATTCATTAGGCAAAAAACGCACGAAAACAGGGACTGAAACAGGGAGGGTTTGCATCGACTAGTCCAATAAGAAATGGTCATTTTTCATTTGCAAAATGTTTTGCATAATGAATACAACCCAAGGCTGGAGGAAACTGACAACGAGGGTACACTTCAATCCAGTGGCATATAAGAACAAACACCACTGACATTCCACTCATCTCTCTTTGTGGAGTATGCACTCAACAGGATCTTTAGATTTCCATTTTACGCAAGATGGAGGACAGTAGACAGAGAGCAGTGAAAAATAAGATGAGAAAACAAAAAGGGATCTGAGAGATAGGAGGGTGTGAGTAAGATAAAAAAATAAAACTGCCAAAGAGGGCGGGAGAGAGCAGGCGAGACAACGTGAAGGAGCAAGATTGTGCAAAAGAGCACGTGCACAAGACCAAGAAAGGGAGAGGTGGTGCAGAGAGCACATGCGAGAAAGAGCAAGAGAGGGAATAAAGAAGAGGGGGAACATGAGAGTAGAGTGTGGACGTGAAAGAGGGGGAAGAGATCAAAACCCATGAGGGAGCAAAAGAACATAGCAAACATAATTTGGTAGTGGCCTATATTTGCAAATTACGTCAAATTTCAAGATATGCGTTTAAGGTTAAGTTTATGTATTAAGTCAATTTAAGGTTAGGGTTATTAAGTTAAGGCATTAACTTAAATGGTTAATGTAAGGTTTGGGATACAAAACAAAAATCAAAATAACTACTTTCTATCGCTGGATTCCAACATGAAACCTTCGGCACCAGTGGTAGATGTTTACGCCCATTTGCCATCTGTTCTCAACAACATAACAAAACCGAAGCGTACTCGAAGTTAGCAGTGCTCACTGGCTGGAGTTTCTGTTCTGGCTGGGCTAGGGTGAGAGTCCAGAGAGAATCATGTCACGACGTGGATACGCAAACAGTTACAGGAAGTTGTACTACCGACTGCCCCTCCCCCTGCCTTACTGGAGTCATTTAGGCTAACACAGTAGTTCACAACCAAGAACTCTACACAACCTCCAGTTTCTTCATCGCACTCCCTCCTTGGGCCGCTCATAAAGACTGAGGCATGTCAGGACATGATCAGCAGGACTGCTATGGATTCATTCCTGAACTGTACATGTCATTACGTCTTCCTACATATTTTCTCAGGGAAGAGCACAACCAGTGAATACCTGAATTTCATGAGGAGGCAGAGGCCTCATACCTGGAGACACAGCAGGATCAGCACTTCAAATCAGCTGCGTTAAGATGAGGCAGCAGCCAGCCAGTGCAGCACAGGTCAGCCAGGGCGGCTGAGATGGCCCAGATTGCCTCATTTAAACAGCTTCATAGCTGTATTTGGCCATAAAAGGATGTCAGACACCAGCGGCAGACATGTCACTAAACTGGCTGAAGTTCTAATGTACATTTTACTACACCAAAAGCATTGTGAATGTGGCTTCTAATTACTATTCACTGAATTTATCCTATTGTTAAACAAAGAAAATAATGTACAGATTTTGGAGCAATAACATTTTACATTTAGGAAATAAAGATTAGGCATACTATGATTGACACTTATTAAACAACAATAAAACATTGGTCAGACAAAAAAGATACAATTATGTAGTAGGGTATTCACAAGGGGTAAAAAACTAAACTTGTAAAATAAATAAAGGGAATATATTGGTGCTTTAGTAATCCCTAAGGGTAAAATCATGTGATAGGGGGTTTTGTAACCAAAGTGAAAAACCACTGAGCTAATGGAACCAGGCTTGGTTTGTTATGCTAGTAGTAGTTGTTTGTCTAGGTGCTTTGTTGTCCAAAGGGTGTTGGTGGAGTTGGGTGTCTGTGAGAGTACGGAGAAAATTAAAAATTAAAAATAAGCATTGTGTTTATTTGTCAATGGGACACAACTCACCATAGCATAGGTGGAGGTAATATAGTTGATTAATTATCGTCTGATTAGGTCAGGAAGTGTTTCTCATAAGAAGGTTCTCCTAAATTAATCTTGCAGTATTGAAATGAGGACAGCTAGCTATTACACTCGCAATAAGGTGCAGTCCTGCAATATTACTCTTGCAGTATGCCGTGCATGATGTAGGCTTAGGTACAGGTATGAACAATGTATATCCATCACAAAGACTGATACACATTATGTAGCTAGCTAGCTAAATAGATACACAGCACATACCTCCTAGAGGCCTAGCACACACAGCATAGCATACTGCAAGAGTAATACTGTATTGCAGGCAACTGTAATAGCTGTCATTCCAAATAAGTTTTGAACAACTCAAAAGACAGATACACAACAGCTACATATACCTCAAGTGTTTCTTGCGACACGTAAAATTGTCTTTCAACCGGCTGAAGTGAACCTCTCCTCGCATGATAAGTTACGCTGTGTAGTTCTGTCTCTTTTCAGCTGTCTCCTTTCATTCAGGTTCCATTGCTGCCCACGAGCAAAGATTAAAAGGGTGGCACAAAACTCCTGGTTAATGCCTCTAGCGCATCTCCCTCCTCCATACTTAAAAACAATTATAGTCACAGACGGATCACAACGTCCGCTGATGAACTGCGCCATCGGCCGCCGTCTTAAAATAGTCACTAAGCAAATTAAACCTGGTCCTGTTTCCAGTTCCATGGCAAATGGGAAAACAGGCAAGAACCAACAAGGCTAGTTCGTTCTGGTTCCGGCACAGCTTGGTTGCTCTAGTGGAATTGCGCCAAAAGTAGTCCCAGTCAGGCTGGTAGGGACTATAGAACAGGTGTAAGATGGTACTTGAGGTGGGTACGTCAGTGTGCATGCAAGGTAAATCTATAGCTTAGTCAAAACCCACTATCGGGTTCAGTGATTAACTCACTTTGTTTGAGTTTCTTGGGAATTTCTTTCAAATGGTTAATCACACACAATGAAACAGAAGTCGTTATGACTTGAGTATGAGTTAGAAACAGGGTGCGTGTGTATGTGAGAGCGAGTAAGAAACCGCAAAAAACAGCATGTCTAAGGTAGAGCGAGAGTCTAATCCAGTGTGTACCTGCATGCAAGGTGCTACAAACAGGCTACTGAGATCTCCCTCCCACAGGAACACAGGGCCAGTGCTGCATGTTGTGGTGGTGATCGGATTCAGTCGGTCTGAATCAGTAGCACTGTTTTGTGTAGACTAGGGACTATTTTGGTTCAGACTACCACAAGGGACAGGCACTATCCCAGTCAGTCTAGAGGTATAAATACCCACAATTAAAACCAAAGATAGCCATGAGCCAGAGGCCTTTTCGGGCAGGATGAGAGGGTGGGTTACTTTGCCCTCCCTGAGTCTCAACCAGGACAGGTAATAGTCTAACAAATATTTAACATCCCCCTGGGCAAGGTCCAGTTAGCACCACTTCCTGTTAGCTTAATTAGCATGCCAGATACTACTGTCAGAACGAGCTAATATTTGCCCAAGTCCTTAAAAGAGCCTTGGCCACCAAATGTTAATCAGAAATACACTGCTACGGGCAACAAGAATTTAAGAAGATTGCATTGTTACATTAAGGCATGGTAACAATTAATGATGCAAAGAAAACAAGCTATTAGCAGGACCACTGATCACACTTAAGAACATGATACACTTGACAATGGCATTTAAAAACACCCGTACCACTTAAGCCTGCACGTGGGCGTAGTACTGTATTTGAACACAGACAAAATAAGATTTGTGGGGGGGGGGGGGGGGGGGGGGGGACAGCCTATGCCGCTAAATATTCCACATAAACACGTATGCATTCCGTGAGTGCTTCCAGCTATAGCATTCTTTGAAGAGCTCACAGGTTTGTGGTTGGTTCACCACAAGTCCTGCCTCCCATCGCCAGGCCTATTAACACCTCTTAGAACAAGTAAACACCTGGCCCACAGCACAGGCCCTAGAGAGAGACGTAACATACAGCATGGACAGAGCATGGACAGGAACTCAAAAGACTCAACATTTTTCATTCTATAAGTTGTTCTCCATCTTTTCAAATAGTGAGCCAACATGTTTCCAGCACTTTAATTTCCCAGACTGATAAACAAATTCTGATACACTCATTTTTCTAAACATTACACCGAACATGAAGCCTCTCAACTGTAGCAATATTGTACATAAACAAATCAAACTACAACAATGCTAGTCTGACATCACATGTAGTCCAATTACAGTAATTGAATTGTTTATCGGAGTAATAAATTGAACACAAGGTACTGTACAAGGCCATAATTTCACAGCTGCCAAGGTAGCCTCAGGTAGCAGCTAGAACAAGGACACAAACATTCCCCTTCAGTAGACAGCGGCTTGCCTTTCTCATGTAACAGTTATCTGATCTGGGGCCTTACACCACATCCAATTAATCTGGGGGAATTGAATTTACCTAGATTCAAATCAAGCCTCTCATTTGCAAGTCAAAGGCAATTCAAAACGCTAACAAAGAACAAAACAAAGTTACTAGCCACAGAGAAGGGTGGAGGAGGATTAGACTAAATAAGTCAGAATGTCCTGTACCATTTTAATAAGGTGTTGTAAACCATTCTGGTGAAACACAGCAAGTGTCCCAAATGGCACACTTTTCCTATAGGGCACTACTTTTGACCAGGGCTCTATGGTACAACACTCGTGTGCTTCATTGGGAATAGTGTCATTTGGGAAGCAGTCACAATTTGAACATTCACCTAGCCCAGGTCGGAGTAATTTGAACATTCTCTAACATTTTTAAATGGAACACCAAGTTACTGTTGACGTGTTCCATCCTGAGCAGAAACACCAGAGTTTCAGTCCGGGTTCTTCAGTAACCCACGATGAAAACCACCCCAGCCCCCCAGTGACTGAAGGGGGGAGTAAAAACCACCCCACGCCCCCAGTGACTGAAAGGGGGAGTGAAAAGGTAACACAGTTGTCAAAGTGGCCAGCATCCTAGGCCAAGCCACCTAACAAGCCTTGGCCAGACAAAGGTGGAGGGGAAGGTAGATCACCCAACACCTGTCCTACAGAACTGGATTCAAATACTGTTTCAAATCTTTCCAATGCTTTGAGTGTTTGCTTTACTGTCTGGGAGTGCTTAGGTGGATTGTGTTTGCTCTTTTGGGACTTCTCCATTGGTTCCATTGTGTAAGGCAAACTCAATCAAGCCCAGCTAAAAAAGTATTTGTAACAATTTCAAATAACATTTGGACTGCCACGGGAATGGAGGGACCCAGAGTTACCTCTGCTGCAAAGGAAAAGTTCATTAGAGTGACCAGCCTCAGAAATTACAGCCCAGGTCCACTGTCCTGTCCTACACAGGCTGAAAGAGGGTGTTGGGCCTTTAATAGGATTGGTATGACTTCACATCCGAGTGGAAAAGCTCAACTGAAGAACACAATTTGTCTGATGCAGAGCAGAAGCATTTTGGATCTGCGTTTACAAAAGCAAGATTAAAGGTCGACCGACTATGATTTTTCAAAGCCGATACCGAATATTGGAGGACCAAAAAAAGCCGTTGCCGATTAATCGGCCGATTTTTATATATATATATATATATATATAAATCATCCTGTACCACAAATATAAATATGTGCCATGTAAAAAAAAGCTAACGTTTCAGTTTCTTGCTCAGAACATGAGAAAATATGAAAGCTGGTGGTTCCTTTTAACATGAGTCTCCAAAGTTCCCAGCTGAAAAGTTCCTAGGGCCTTGCCTTGGCTCCGGGTTAGATGCCTTTTCTTGAAATCAATACACAGAAGTATATATTTCTAAACCTATATATTTAGTTAAAATAAATCCAGGTTAGCAGGCAATATTAAACTAGGAAAATTGTGTCACTTCTCTTGCATTCATTCGTTGCACGCAGAGTCAGGGTATATCCAACAGTTTGGGCCGCCTGGCTTGTTGCGAACTAATTTGCCAGAATTTTATGTAACTATGACATAACATTGAAGGTTGTGCAATGTAACATGAATATTTAGACTTATGGATGCCACCCGTTAGATAAAATTCGGAACGGTTCCATATTTCACTGAAAGAATAAACGTTTTGTTTTCGAGATGATAGTTTCCGGATTCGACCATATTAATGACCTAAGGCTCATATTTCTGTGTGTTATTATACTATAATTAAGTCTATGATTTGATAGAGCAGTCTGACTGAGCGGTGGTAGGCAGCAGCAGGCTCGTAATGATTCATTCAAACAGCACTTTATTGCGTTTGCCAGCAGCTTCAAGCATTGCGCTGTTTATGACTTCAAGCCTATCAACTCCCGAGATTAGGCTGGCAATACTAAAGTACCTATTAGAACATCCAATAGTCAAAGGTATATGAAATACAAATGGTATAGAGGGAAATAGTCCTATAATAACTTCAACCTAAAACTTCTTACCTGGGAATATTGAAGACTCATGTTAAAAGGAACCACCAGATTTCATATGTTCTCATGTTCTGAGCAAGGAACTGAAACATTAGCTTTCTTACATGGCACATAATGCACTTTTACTTTCTTCTCCAACACTTTGTTTTTGCATTATTTAAACCGAATTGAACATGTTTCATTATTTGAGGGTAAATTGATTTTATTGATGTATTATAATAAGTTAAAAGTGTTCATTCAGTAGTTGTAATTGGCATTATTATTATTTTTTTTTAAAATTATTATTATTATTATTATTATTATTATTATTATTATTATTATTATTATTTTTATTCTATTTTTTTTTGTCTTAAAATCGGCCGATTAATCAGTATCGGCTTTTTCGGTCCTCCAATAAAATCGGTATCGGCATTGAAAAATCTGATTGATGAACATACTGTTGATTCTGCTCACCACAAGTCTTCAGTGTCACACTCCTGATGGAAGCACAATAACATTAGAAGCCTACTGGTGGGGGTAAGTCTCAGTGGAAAATCAACATTGGAACAAATTGTCATAACCACATTAGACCAAAGGATTTAATATTAACATGGAGGGAGACATAAAATAAACAAAGCTATTCCTCTAGGAACACATTCATGGGCACATGTGCAAAATCGTTGCCAAGACAAACCTGTGGAGTTTTGTTTTTTTAACCTTTATTTAACTAGGCAAGTCAGTTAAGAACAAATTCTTATTTACAATGACGGCCTACCCCGGTCAAACTCGGATGACGCTGGGCCAATTGTGCTCCGCCCTATGGGACTCCCGATCATGGCCGGTTATGATGCAGCCTGGAATCGAACTAGGGTCAGGAGCCCAGCTTGAAAATTAAACAAAACGTGACAACATAATGCTGTTTGTTTCTAACATTAGGACTGTTTTTCTCAAGAAATGAATGTGCTACATGTTTTGTTTCCTTGCCACGACACCACAGAGTATCACAATACTGGTATTGTGACAACCCTAAATTAGGTTCCCACCACCAAGATTCACCATAACTACAGTACCAGTCAAAGGTTGACACACCTACTCATTTCAGGGTTTCTTTATTTGTACTAAGTTCTACATTGTAGTTTAATAGTGAAGACATCAAAAGTATGAAATAACACATAGAATCATAGAGTAACCCAAAGTGTTAAATCAAAATAGTTTATATTTGAGATTCTTCAAAGAAGCAACAATTTGCTTGATGACAGCTTTGCACACTCTTGGCATTCTCTCAACCAGCTTCATGAGGTAGTCACCTGGAATGCATTTCAATTAACAGGTGTGCCTTGTTTAAAGTTAATTTGTGGAATTTAATGCGTTTGAGCCAATCAGTTGTGTTGTGACAAGGTAGGGTTGGTATACAGAAGATAGCCCTATTAGGTAAAAGACAGTCATTATCATTTGATTTATGGCAAGAACAGCTCAAATAAAGAAATGAGAGTCCATTATTTTAAGACATGAAGGTCAGTCAATCCAGAACATTTCAAGAACTTTGACAGTTGCTTCAAGTGCAGGTGCAAAAACCAATCAAGTGATATGATTAAACTAGCTCTCATGAGGACCGCCACAGGAATGGAAGACCCAGAGTTAACTCTGCTGCATAGGTAAAATTCAAAAGAGTGACCAGCCTCAGAAATTGCAGCCCAAATAAATGCTTCACAGAGTTCAAGTAACAGACACATCTCAACATCAACGGTTCAGAGGAGACTGCGTGAAATCAGGCCTTCATGGTTGAATTGCTGCAAAGAAACCACCACTAAAGAACGCCAATAAGAAGAGACTTGCTTGGGCCAAGAAACACGAGCAATGGACATGATTAGACTGGTGGAAATCTGCCCTTCGGTCTGATGAGCCCAAATTTGAGATTTTTGGTTCCAACCTCTATGTCTTTGTGAGACACAGAGTAGGTGCACGGATGATCTTCGCATGTGTGGTTCCAAAGGTGAAGCATAGAGGTGGTGGTGTGGGGGTGCTTTGCTGGTGACACTGCGATTTATTCAGAATTCAAGGCACACTTAACCAGCATGGCTACCACAGCATTCTACAGTGATACGCCATCCCATCTGGGTTGTGCTTAGTGGGACTATCATTTGTTTATCAACAGGACAATGACACAACACACTTCTAGGCTGTGTAAGGGTTATTTGACCAAGGAGAGTGATGGAGAGCTGCATCAGATGACCTGGCCTCCACAATCACCCCACCTCAACCCAATTGTGATTGTTTGTGTTGGACTGCAGAGTCAAGGAAAATCAGCCAACATGTGCTCAGCATATGTCGGAACTCCTTCAATACTTTTGAAAAAGCATTCCAGGTGAAGCTGGTTGAGAGAATGCCAAGAGAGTGCAAAGCTGTCATCAAGGCAAAGGGTGCCTACTTTAAAATATATTTAGCTTAGTTTAACTTCTTTGGGACTGGGGGGCAGTAGAGTAGTTTGGATGAATAAGGTGCCCAGAGTAAACTGCCTACTAATCAAGCCCAAAAGCTAGAATATGCATATAATTAGTATATTTGGATAGAAAACACTGACGTTTCTAAAACTGTTTGAATGATGTCTGTGAGTATAACAGAACTCATATGGCAGGCAAAAACCTGAGAAAAAAATCCAACCAGGAAGTGGGAAATCTGAGGTTTGTAGTTTAATTGATTGCAATATACAATATACAGTGTCTATGGGGTCATATTGTACTTCCTACGGCTTCCACTAGATGTCAACAGTCTTTAGAACCTTGTTTCAGGCTTCTACTATGAAGGGGGAGCAAATAAGAGTTGTTTGAACCAGGGGTCTGGCAGAATGCCATGAGCTAAGTCGCGGCCGTGAGAGCGAGCTCCGTTCCTTTTCATTTTTAAAGACAAAGGAATTGTCCGGTTGGAATTTTATTGAAGATTTATAATAAAAACATCCTAAAGATTGATTATATACATCGTTTGACATGTTTCTACAAACTGTAATGGAACTGTTTTGACTTGTCTGAACTAAGTGCCTGCGCCTTGTGAATTTGGATTTGTGAACTAAAAGCGAACAAAAAAGGAGGTATTTGGACATAAATTATGGACTTTATTGAACAAAACAACATTTATTGTGGAACTGGGATTCTTGGGAGTGCATTGCAATGAAGATCAAAGGTAAGTTAATATTTATAACGCTATTTCTGAGTTTTGTGACACCTCTTTTGGTTGGAAAATGGCTGTATGTTTTTCTGTGGCTAGGCGCTGACCTAACATAATTGCATGGTGTGCTTTTACCGTAAATCTTTTTTTGAAATCTGACACAGCGGCTGCATTAAGGAGAAGTTTATTGTTAATTGTGTGTTTAACACTTGTATCTTTCATCAATGTTTATGATGAGTATTTCTGTAATTTGATGTGGCTCTCTGCACTTTCACCGGATGTTTGTTTGAGACACTATTTCTGTCTTTTGTGATACCGCTCCTTCGGAAAATGGCTGTATGTTTTTCTGTGGCTGGCGCTGACCTAACATAGAGGCGGCAGGGTAGCCTAGTGGTTAGAGCGTTGGACTAGTAACCGAAAGGTTGCAAGTTCAAATCCCCAAGCTGGACGAGGTAAAAATCTCTCGTCCTGCCTGTGACCAGGCAGTTAACCCACTGTTCTTAGGCCGTCATCGAAAATAAGAATTTGTTCTTAACTTGCCTAGTAAAATAAAGGTTAAAAAAAAACAATCGCAAGCTGTGCTTTTGCTGTAAAGCTTTTTTAAATCAGACACTGTGAAGTTTCTTTAAAATAGTGTATAATACTTGTATGTTAGAGGGATTTTAATTATAAGATTTCTGTTGCTTTGAATATGGCGCCCTGCAATTACACTGGCTGTTGGCAAGGTGGGACGCTACCGCCCCACATATCCCAGAGAAGTTAACACTTTTGTATAATACATGATTGCATGTGTTATTTCATAGTTTTGATGTCTTCACTATTATTCTACAAAAAAAAAAAAAAAAAAAAAACTTGAAAGAGTAGGTGTCCCCAAACTTTTGACTGGTACTGTATATTACGCATGAAAATCCTATAAGACCAATCACCTTGAGAAAGCAGCCTTGAGCTAATCAAGTCATTCATCCATGGCCAGGCAAAAGCATTAGCGGTTGGCCTAGCCCATGCAATCCCAACCTGAGGACCGAAGACTCCAGACAGACAGAATAAGGAATACCTGTTGCCATAACGACGGGCGGGTATCTCCAGGGAGGTGACAGAAAGGAGTTCCAACAGGGCCAGCTCCTGTCCCTCAAGAAGAGATCACAGAGGAGCAGCAGTGATCCTTTGAAATATTTACACGTGACAAGCAGGAGGCGTAGCGCCAGAAGGTGCAAGGATAGAGAAGAGAAAGAAGCTCATTGTGGGTAGACAAGGTTTACTTAAAAGATCTAGGATCAGCATAGCTTCCACAGACCAACATGTTTTTTTAAGGTGGTAAAAAGGAAGAAACGGACCTTAGATCAGTTTTCTGGAGATTACTTTCATCATCCTACTACTCCGACGGGCTCCAGGTCTGCTCCTCAGTGAGTCAGTGCACATGGTCTGTGGCCAGAGGCTGTGAGGAACCACACAACTCATGCTTTTTAATAAGCTGGTTGAATACAAGAGAATAGAAGCGAAAGCCACGTCTAAGCAACCCGGCTTGTTCTAAAACAGTCACTGCATTTTATCACCACAGGTTCTAGACGTGTCCACAAAATGTGTCAACACCATTGCCAGACAGCACACAATACACTACCTATTGAGTGGTATGATGTTTTTTTTAACCAGATTCTGTCTAAATGGGGAGATGGTTGCTGTAAACACTATCACAATAGAAGATCCTGTATTCCTATACAAGCAGGTAGGGGCAGCATCCAGAAGAGGTGTCAGTGCTGGCTAGCCCTCCATGCCCTTTATAACCGGGGCCATAAACAACAAACAGTGCCAATAACAGAGGAATAATACCCAGTGTCAAAGGGGTGTAGGGAAACAGTAACTACTGATACAGGGTCAGATATGTAGATATTGCTAATATATCTAATTAATAGTTATTATTAGGATGTCATAGGGGAGAGAGCAATGGCTTTCAAGGGGCAGTGAGTGCACAGCATCCTCTCCACCCCCCAACACACACCAAACCAGAGGTTAGTGATCTCTCTCCATCACTCCAGTCAGAGCCCCAGGGGTATGAAGACATTTAAATAATATTTTACACCAGTTAGACTAGAACACATTACAAGCTCATCAACCACACCTTTCAACAGACACAGGCACCCAGTGGTCAAACCGGGCCTGATGCCAGCTACACAGACAGCTCCTACCTCTATCCAAAGCATATACAGAAGGGGACATATTACAGACACAGGGAGTTGGCTGTGATACCAGCATGGAATCTGGTGAATGAGGGCCTCCCTGCCTGGCTGTCAAAGGCTAGGAGTCATCCTTGGCTTCAGGCTGTAAACATGTGGGCTGGCTGAGCAGGGTTATTTCCAGAGCAGGCACCTGGCTCCAAGCTCAAACCTCAATTAACTTTATTATAAAGCAGATCAGTGTTAACAGTGATCTACTTTCAACACGAAACATGCTTGAAGGAATAAAGAAGCTAACAATGACCTACAGGAAACAGTCAGTGAATTTATATTGTTTCTGATATATTTGATTCTAAGGCCTATTTTGAAAATTAGTCAAAGCAATGTTCAGTAAAAAAACGAAGCAGGTCTTGTACCCAGTGATATCTCAGAGAGATCTATACATATGGTTACTTTACACTTGACAAGTTCATGGCTAAATAGGTCACCTTGTTATGACTCATAAGCAGGAATGAGTAAGCTTACCTGTTATGCTAGTTACTCTTTGACTGATCCGCCCACATTGAGTGAGTGTGAGTTAGCTGCCATGGGCCATTCACCTTTCCAAGGTCATGTATAGCTTGGATACAGCTTTTGTCAAATTAATGTCATGTTTTTTTTGCTAACCCTAACCCTTTTCCTAAGATTACCCTAATTATCATTATCTCCTGCTTAAGTTTTCATAAACCTGCTACCAAAAGTAAACTTTTATAAAGTATGTATGTATCCCTTCTAGACAAAACCCATTTCCACCCCACAATAAATGGTAGCTAGTAGTAGTCAGTCACTCGTCAAATAGACCGACCAAAACACCTTGACAAAGAAGAGACTGGGGCATGAATGGCTGATGTGATGCTAGATAGTCATATATGTTCAAGTCAACTTCCTCCCTAAATGCATTTCCTCAAATTCACTAGTCTCTGACTTGTTGATTGAGTGTTTCAGAAACCAAAGAGTATCACATAAATTGCTTTGGGTGAGTGGAAACTAACTAGCAAGACATTACCCCCTCTTCCGAGAAGAACCGTGCACTCAAGACCAATGTGATGCGTGCCCCCTGGACCAATACAACCATGCCTCAAAAGGCATCAGTTACTCGATTTAGCCACCCTGGTTATCAAATTCGACAGCTTTTACAGTTTACGTTCGCATCCAATCTCGATTCCACATGACATTGATGCCGTTCGCTCGGCTGGGTGTGTGAGGCCTTGGCAACAGGAGACATGTCCATTTGGGTAACGTTATCTTGTTACATCAACGTCTGTAGCTAACGGTTGGACCGGACCAAACGCTGGACATCCAATCCAGACACCAACGTTTACAGTACAACACTGCGTAGCCAGGCTAACCTTAGTTAGATTCATGAGAAAAGGAACAAGTGCAGGAAGAAGCCAGGTTCAAATTACAATACAGCGGGCTAGCAATTAGCAAGCATGTAAATTGTGTTGGCTAACAAGCTTTCTTGGTCGGCTAATTCATATCGAAGACAAAAGACACATTGACACAAGAAACGGATCCGCATGTCTTGTAAAATAGGCCGCTGTGTGTAACCTTAGCCAACGTTAACTAGCCCCGTTCTCCATCATGCTAACGTTATATGCATCGACCCTGCTAACGTTATGCTAACTTTAACTAGCCGGCTGCAAGCAAGGCAGTTCAGAAAATAAAATGGTTCACACTGGGCTGTATTGTGGGTCAAACGAGTAAATATTAGCTGGCTAGATTGGAGAAAAATGTGTTAGCTATTGTTAGTGTAACTAACGTTTAACGTAAACAAACGCGAACATAAAGCTATCAAGAGTATAAACAACACCTTTTTATCAATGACTAACTTAGCTTAGCTAGATGAAATAACATTACAGTACTGCGTTTTAGTAACATAAAATATACTGTATTGCTCGTTCGTTGGCGTGGTTAGCTTGCTTGCTCCCTTACTTTACCTAGTTGTACACAGGAAACGGACAGCTGGCTGGCTAACGAGGTTAGTAACATGTTCACTATGAAATTACTAGTTCTCTATACATTATTTGTTTAACTTGACAGACCTTGGTATTTTGCCAACATTATTCGTAGATGTCGTTCTCCAACTCGGCAGTTTCGCCGAATGTTATTTAGCTAGTTAGGAGCTGAGCCAATGGCTGCCATATCCCCGTGTTAGCAGGCTAATGCTAGCTACTGTCTTCCCAAGAAGATTGACCCGCGAACTGTCCAGAAATGATTTTGACATAATGTATAACGATACGAACAAGTCGTTATAAAATATGTTTTTACTTACAAAGAGCAGGTTGAACATTGAAATCCCGTGACTACACCGGAGAATGTGGATGTAGGGCAGTAACTGCTGTCAGATCTCTTTCTTGTTCCTCTTCAAAAGTGGCGTTCTCTCAGAACTGTTGGGAGGACTTTCAAGGTGGTAGTCTCGTTAGCGTCACTGCCACGCAAGAAGACCAGTGATGACAGCTGAGCGCTACCGAGGGGTGATTTTGAAATAACTTAGAACAACAATAACGTATAAAATTTGCTATTTTTGCATGTATTACATTGGAGTACTCGAGAGGTTATAATGTTTATTTCAGGTTGGGCAGTAGACAGTCGGCTTAAATTTGTAAGTGGATGGATTGTTTATCCTTTCATCATCACCAACCACGAAGTGATGAGCAATACGACTCACGAGGTGGTGAGTCATTTTGGTCTCCCTAGTTGGATGACCGAACCCCAGCCAGGTCACCAGTGATACAAGTCTGTATTCTACGTCCACCCATGTTATAATCTAACAAACATTAAAGGGATGAGATAAATCGCTTGTTTTGTGTGATTGGCTATATAAAAGGATCTGACACAGACATGTGTGCCCATATAGCTTACTGACCTCATCCATTAAAAATATACCGTCATGTTATGAATAGAGAACATGTAATAGTAACTCTATGTGTAATAATTTAAATATCCTCTCTTTTGGTCCATTTTACTTTCTCATAGTGTGACATACACACCCCCTAGTGGTTGATTGAACTGTCCCTTTATTATGTGGATTCTTATGAGAAACTAACATCACATTGAACAGGAGGACATTGTTCATGTCATTAAAAGATGTCGGCCTGCTTGTAACTCCACGGAGTTGAGCGCCATCTAGAGTTTTTGAAATGAACCTCCAACTCTTTCTAGTGGCTATGCTGTCTATACTTAAAAAATGTACATTCTTAAACAACTACCGTGTAGGCCTACCTAAATTTACCATAGACTGTTGTTGCATGACTTTCTTTTTTGGGGGAAATCCATACTTTTTAATTAGTATTTGGAGACCTTAGTATTAGTATTAGTATTTGGATGCCACCGTAAACGGAGATTCAATTAGCACATGCACATTCGCACCAGTCTCAATTGCAACAATGAAGAGGCGACTGCGGGGTGCTGGCCTTCTAGGCAGAGTTCCTCTGTCCAGTGCCTCTGTTCTTTTGCCCACCTTAATCTTTTATTTTTATTGGCCAGTCTGAGATACGGCCTTTTATTTGCAACTCTGCCTAGAAGGCCAGCATCCTGGAGTCCCCTCTTCACTGTTGATGTTGAGACTGGTGTTTTGCAGGTACTATTTAATGAAGCTGCCAGTTGAGGACTTGTGAGGCGTCTGTTTCTCAAACTAGACACACTAATGTACTTGTCCTCTTGCTCAGTTGTGCACTGGGTCTCCCACTCCTCTTTCTATTCCGGTTAGAGCCAGTTTGCACTGTTCTGTGAAAGGAGTAGTACACAGCTTTATACAATATCTTCAGTTTCTTGGCAATTTCTCACATAGCCTTCATGTCTCAGAACAAGAATAGCCTGATGAGTTTCAGAAGAAAGTTATTTGTTTCTGGAGCTTGTAATCGAACCCACAAATGCTGATGCTCCAGACACTCAACTAGTCTAAAGAAGGCCCGTTTTATTGCTTCTTCAGTCAGTCCAACAGTTTTCAGCTGTGCTAACGTAATTGCAAAATGGTTTTCTGATGATCAATTAGCCTTTTCAAATGATAAACTTGGATTAGCTAACACAATGTGCCATTAGAACACAGGAGTGATGGTTGCTGATAATGGGCCTATGTAGATATTCCATAAAAAACTACTGTTTCCAGCTGCAATAGTCATTTACAACATTAACAATGTCTACACTGTATTTCTGATCAATTTGATGTTATTTTAATGGACAAAAAATGTGCTTTTCTCTCAAAAACAAGGACATTTCTAAATGACCCTAAACCTTTGAATGGTAGTATAGGTAGAGAACATTAACAGGACAAGGCTATGTCAATAACTACATTTTGACAAAAATGCAGAAAAAATCTTATAGTCTCAAGCTCTCTATGTCAGCAACATAACACACCCAAAAAGTAAAGACTAGATAGATTGTTTGGACAGCATAATTAACTAGCTAACCAGCGATCGAGCTGATTTACATAATCTACATTCGCTATAATCAACTGATAGCCCACCCAACTTTGGCCAAACTGATGTGTCTGTGAACAGTAGTAGCTCTTGCTTCCCATGCGTGATGGATGTGTTTTTGTAGAAAACAAGGCCTATCTAATAAACGGCTATGGGTAGGTGGAGCCCCAGCATATTCATTTAGCAGACAGTCTTTATTATCCAGAGTGACTTCTATAGTTATTTGTATAGTGCATAATGTTCTGTGAGCAGTCTGTGTTGATTCATACCTTGGTTTTATACTAAGGCCCAGACAGTAAGCCTACACTTCTAATACTCTCTGTCACCAAATGTGATGCGTTTCAAATGGATATGGAATCTAGAAAAAAAGCAACACGAATATACAAGAAAGTATTTATTGATGTGGTATCAATACAATCAAGTACTGTACATTTTGTATAAGCAGACCAAAAGAAATCTAGCTAAAAGAGTGCATTTTATACCCAAGTTCTATTGCATAGAGTGCACACAATAGCCATCCATGTACAAGACAAATAATCCTATAGGTTGATACATTGTACATTACACAACAAATGAACAAAAAATCACACAAAAAATCCTTCATGAACAATGCTAGAATGCTGACTTCATGTTCTAAATGCTCTTAACTCATTCAATGCTGTTACATACCATTTCTACCATGCTTCGGTGGTCGGTTTTGGCATTCCTGTTAAATTATAACAAATGTATAAATACATATTCATTAATGTCATGTGCAAATGGGAATGACCGTTTGTATCTATCTCCAAACTATAACAAACAAATATCCCTTAAAACCGAAGCAAGGCTTATTAAAGTAGAAACAATTTTTTTACATTTTTTTTTTTTTCATTGAATAGAAAACAAGTCAGTTTGTAATCAAGGCAGTACATTGGGAGAAAAATGTTTTTGCACACGCACTGCAAACTCTGCAACCAAGTGACATTGTCTATGACAAAGAATAGAAAAAAGGAGAGTTATAGTCTAGCCACTCCACTCCAAAACAGCATTCCAAATGTCTGAAAGAATGAGGCAATAAAAAGGCAACATACAGTACATAACCAAAACAAGCCTTCAATTGTCTGGTAGACTCACACAACAATAATGACACATAGACTTTGCTTTAGGTATGTTCAGATAATGATGAGAGAAAAGGGGCCACAAACAGACCAGTGAAAGTGCCTCCATTAGACCTACATACATTTAAAATACTGATTGTGAGACTCAAGGTTCTACTCAGTCAAAACCGATGACCATTTCTCCAGGATGTCTAGGACAATTATTCAGTCACAGCAATACAGTATGTTTTGATTAGTCTAATATGCAGAAAATTGTAGCGATAATCCAACATGCATGATGTTATTTGTTTTATTTTTTTGAGGGGGGGGGGGGGGCTGCATACCCATTTTGATTTAATATTGGCCTCAGGTTCTAGTCTGAATAAAGGGTGACCTCTTGGGTATTTGAGAGCTTCTATCTGCATTTTTGTCCAAATTTAGTTATTGACATAGCCTTTTTCTGTTAAGTGTTTTCTACCTATTTAGTACTCTAAATACTCCAATTCGTGTTGATAAGTTCAAATTAATACTAGATAAAAAGTTGTACTGTTGCAGATCTCAAAATCTAGACAAAGGAAAAGAGATGGGTGCTACTAAACATTCAGCTAATTTCACAATGAATATCATCAGGGTAGTCTAAACTTTGTATTCCCACCATTTATAAAAATGTTTAATATCTCTAAATCTTGAAACATACAATATGATATCCCTACATTGAATTTACAATAAGGAAGTGTGATATACTGTATGATTTAACCTTGAGCCCAAGGTTTCTGGAAGATGAAGGACTTTAAGATAGATATTGTCCCGTTCATTCCGTCCCAGATTCTCCCATGTCTACTATCAGTTTGCCGACCAAATTCACAGAATTAATGCACAAAAATACCTTCATGATTTGTAACCTGCCCAGTGTTAGTCAATAACCCCTTGTTTTAAAAGTCTAGCATGTTTTTTCCAACAATATATTTTTTTTACTTTGCATACATTTCCCCATCTCTATTGTACGTTTCTCATCTTTGCATGACTGTGCAAAAACTGGTTGAATCAACATTGTTTCACTTTGAATTAACATTAGTTGACAACTCAACCAAATGTAAATCAAAACTAGATGTTGAACTGACATCTGTGGCCAGTGGGTATGTAGCCCACTAATTGTACCAAACAGAATTCCTCTCTTCTGTTGTAACATTTCCCAAGCTATGAGGGCCATTTACTTAATCGCCATGAAAACACACACATCCTATTTGAACCGGATCAAATCTTAAATTCAAACTGGTGGAATATTGACTAGAAGTGTATGCTCCCAAATGACACTGTCCATGGTCCATGGTCTCTGAAGTTCATAATTCACCCAGGTGAAGTTTTAACGGATGGGAGTTGAGTGTGTGTGTAAAACAGACAGACACATACACACAGTGAGAAGAGATACAGCCGGAGATACAGCCTCATTCCACACAGCACCAGTAAAACTCACATGGCAAACACAATTCTCACCTTTGTCCCACCGTTTCTCCCAGAATAGCAGAGCCATGTTAACTGTTATGCAATCAGGATTTCACAACCACCAGGCCTCTCTCTCTCTCTCTCGCTCTCTCTCTCTCTCCCTTTGCTTATTCATTTGGAGATCCATGCATTCTGATTTCCGAAAGTGCACCGTCTTTCATATTCTGTCAGAAGACATCGGCTAAGAATATCCTGTGGCAATATCAGATGTTCCATCAAACTGAGCAATGGGTAAACCATTTTGGTTGGCGATGTACAGTAACTAAAGATGGATATGAATGGTTAACCTTTGTTATGGTGAGGTTTACGGTGGATTGGAAATTGTTACTGTACGCGTATAAACACAATGAGTTCAACACCATAGCACCATATACTGGGAGGGCTGTGTATGATGTAGGAGATAATTTGAACTGCACCCTATGCACCCATTTGGTTGGATCTGAACCTTCAAAGGGTTATTCTGTAGAAACAGGTTGGATGGCCTCTAGCCAGTTGTCGATCTGTGAAATGCTGAAAGATTTGTAGTTTGTAGACGGAATGAGGCGTTTCACATGAGCTTTCGCTCAGAATATTCACTCTAAATGTTAATGTGAAAGGCCCCAGGGCATTGATTGCTCGGTCACAGCCTTGGCGTTATTGGACACAAAAAGCAGTGATGTCAATGGTATACTGTATGTGTGGCATAGAGAATGTAATAAAGGGAAATGCAGTGCACGTGATTAATGGGAATAGCCACAGGATGGATCGATGCAGGGAAACATGGCATTGATCCTAATGCATTTGGCCTATTCTTTCTGTCCATTAGCTGACACATATTTATTTATTAATATAATGATTAACATACACATTTATTTATAGATTTATTCAGTTGTCTATTTAATGTGTCCTATATATGTATACTTCTTTAGGTTACTGGTTTGTATATTGATGCTTTGTCAAAGAGAGATTTGTGTGAATCAGTTGGATACTCCAATTACTTATTTTTGATCAAGTAATAGCCACAATCCAAAACCATCAGCTTCTATTATCAGCACCAATCCGTTCAGCACAAGCCTCTTATAGAGCCAGGAAATTATCACCCAACAGACAACTGGAAGTTGACCGTCAAAACATCAGAGCTTACTGATAAACAACGATCCATCGATCCCTATAGCAGGTCTTTATATTTTTTAAAATGTGAACATTTTGTTCATTGAATACACTGTTCATACTGTATGTGTAATGGTACATCTTTATGTGAAATATTTATTTAAATAAGCAAGCTCTTGACATAAAATGGAGGACACGCACGCACACGGGAGGAAATGGGAGGTTTTTGTGCAGGAAGTGACTGCAGCCAGGGGAACCAATCGGAGCCCCAGGGTCCGACGATGTCATCCTACTGATCAGAGCATTTGAGTAGGATATGCAGTCACATGGGTAGGTCTAATAACTGTTACTTACGCATTACAATGTAAGGCACTTAAAGTCTGAATCCAATAAACAACAGCAATATTGACGCCAACGGCAAAATAAAAATAATACAATTATGACAATAACAATAATTATAATAATATAAGCAACAACCAAAAAAATAACAAAAAAACTGACATTTGAAAGAAAGAGATAAAAACACAGAGCACAGCATGAAGTATCCTTCTCCTGTTATTTAACTCTTTCTCACAGAGTCTTTTCTGTCGTTGTTGATGATAACATTCTACAGGTGGTGTTATTCTGTTATGGCTGCAGGTGTTATTATATAGGGACACTAGGGGTTACCCTAGGAGATAGTTGACTAGCAAGGCGTTATGTGGGACAGAGCAGGAACCCTGAGAAGGACGAGTGGATGTATTCGGTGGAGTAGAGCCCATTAGCCTGGTCCGAGGGCATCTGCATCCACACCTGGTCGTTCTCCTTCAGCTCAAGGACGGCGCTACCAGACGCCTGGTCCATGTAGCCCTTCTTGTACTCGTCGTAGGTGTATGTGGCGGGAACATTGTTTTTGTACAGCGCCACCCACAGATTGAGTCCCTTTACGTGCATGTGGTAGGCAAAGTAGTAGACGCCAGACATGGGGCTGGTGAAGATACCGGTGGCAGGGTTGTAGGCATTCTGCCCGTTGTACAGGGTCCTGTCGAACTTGATGGGCATCCCGGAGGGAGGGAAGGGTGTGGTGAGGATGGCAGTAAATGCTGGTGCCAGGGAGGCAGAGAGCTCTGCACGGCCAAACTGTGGTTTTGGGTTCCTCCCGTTTGGTACCTCGCCTCCGCCCAACTCTGAATCCGTTGGCCCAGACACAATGGTTTGGCCATTTCCTGCAGGGCCAGGGGGCCCGGGTGGCCCAGGTGGGCCTGGGTTGCCGTTAAGCCCAGAGTTGCCTGGTTTTCCTTGGGGACCTTGAGGACCAGGAACTCCCTTTTCTCCAAGCATGCCCAGCCCTGGAAGACCAGGCAGCCCAGATTCGCCCTTCAGACCTGGGATACCCTGTGGCCCCATTGGCCCTGAAGGCCCCTGAAGACCAGGGATACCAGACTGGCCTCTTGGTCCTGGAGACCCAACAAACCCAAACTCCCCTTTTGGTCCAGGATTGCCTAAAAGACCTGGGTTTCCTGGCAGGCCTATATGCCCTGCCTCACCTTTGGGCCCTGGTTTTCCGATAGCCCCATTAGGACCCGGCGGGCCTTTGTCTCCAGGAATGCCAGGTTTTCCAGACAGACCACCGGGACCCTGATCCCCTCTGAACCCTGGCAGACCTGGATGACCCTGGGGACCCAACTCTCCCTTCAGGCCGGGCATGCCGTGTTTTCCTGGGAGCCCCATGGGGCCCTGTAATCCTGGCGGTCCTGGGTGTCCGTCTGGACCCATGTCTCCTGGCTGCCCCTCAATCCCATGCTCACCCTTATCCCCAGGTACCCCTGGTCCCCCGGAAAGGCCTGTGTCTCCTTTCAGCCCAGAAAGACCAGGCTTGCCATAGCCAGGAGTTCCAGGAAACCCTGGAGAACCCCTCAGCCCTGGCTCACCTTTAGGCCCAAGTGGACCTGGTCCTCCAGGCAATCCATCATTACCAGGCTTGCCCAATCCAATGGGTCCTGGCTGGCCTTGCAGCCCTGGATTGCCGGCCTCACCTGGCTCTCCTATTCCTCCTGGGAGCCCCTGATCCCCTTTAGGCCCAGATGCACCAAGAAGCCCATTCAGTCCTGGTTTGCCCACACCCGGGTTACCAGCGGGCCCTGGTAGGCCCCTAAGCCCGATGGGGCCCCTGGGTCCTGGTATCCCTGGCTTCCCATTGCCATTCTCCCCATTGATTCCACGCTCCCCGGGATTTCCAGGTCCACCTTTCTGTCCTGGTTCTCCACGAGACCCAGGTTGGCCCCTGCCGCCGGGAAGCCCCGGTTTGCCATTCAGAGACAGGCCAGCTGGCCCGGGGAGACCTGGTTGACCTGGAAGTCCTCTGGGACCTGGTTCACCCCTGAGCCCAACCTCACCATTATTCCCGGGCATCCCCTTCATGCCCCCCTTTCCTGGGAGACCTGGAAGTCCGGGCTTCCCAATGCCGGGAAAGCCTGGAGGCCCTTGAGGGCCAGGCTGGCCATTGAAACCTGGTTTTCCCAGTCCTGGTTTTCCCGGAAGTCCTGATGGACCAGATGGGCCTCTGGGTCCAGGTTTTCCTTGTGGCCCTGGCTCGCCCTTTACGTCCACCATGGGTGGCATGTCTGTATGAGAAAATGGAAGACATTGTGATTACCTGCTCATCCCCTTTCAAATCATTCACAAACAAAAAATATGTTGTTGCATCCCAAATGATATCCTATTCCCTATATTCCCACTATTTTTTTTAACTGATCACATACAGTGGGGCAAAAAAGTATTTAGTCAGCCACCAATTGTGCAAGTTCTCCCACTTAAAAAGATGAGAGAGGCCTGTAATTTCATCATAGGTACACTTCAAATATGACAGACAAAATGAGAAAAAAAATCCAGAAAATCACATTGTAGGATTTTTAATGGATTTATTTGCAAATTATGGTGGAAAATAAGTATTTGGTCACCTACAAACAAGCAAGATTTCTGGCTCTCACAGACCTGTAACTTCTTCTTTAAGAGGCTCCTCTGTCCTCCACTTGTTACCTGTATTAATGGCACCTGTTTGAACTTGTAAAACTGATGAGAAGCCTTTTTGTCCTACTTGGGACTCCGGTACCGCCTGCCATGCGGTAGTAAAGAGAACAGTCTGTGGCTGGGGTCTTTGACAATTTTTAACTATGACTGCTATGACTGGGTTAACAATGATCCGGTCAACTATGACTGGGTTAACTATGACTGCTATGACTGGGTTAACAATAACTGGGTCAACTATGACTTGGTTAACTATGACTGCTATGACTGAGTTAACTACAACTGGGTCAACTATGACTGTGTTAACTATGACTGGGTTAACCATGACTGGGTTGTTAGTGTGTAGCCTCAGTGTAGAGTGGGTAAAAGTAGTGTGCAGCCTCACTGTAGAGTGGGTCAGAGTAGTGTGTAGCCTCAGTCTAGTGGGTCAGAGTAGTGTGTAGCCTCAGTGTAGTGGGTCAGAGTAGTGTGTAGCCTCAGTGTGTAGAGGGGGTCAGAGTAGTGTGTAGCCTCAGTGTAGTGGATCAGAGTAGTGTGTATCCTCAGTGTGTAGAGTGGGTCAGAATAGCGTGTTGCCTCAGTGTCAAGTGGGTCAGAGTAGTGTGTAGCATCAGTGTAGAGTGGGTCAGAGTAGTTTGTAGAGTGGGTCAGAGTAGTGTGTATCCTCAGTGTCGAGTGGGTAAGAGTAGTGTGCAGCCTCAGCGTGTGGAGTGGGTTACAGTAGTGTGTAGTCTCAGTGTAGTGGGTCAGAGTAGTGTGTAGCCTCAGCTTGTGGAGTGGGTCACAGTAGTGTGTAGCCTCAGTGTGTAGAGTGGGTCAGAGAAGTGTGTATCCTCAGTGTGGAGTGGGTCAGAGTAGTGTGTAGCCTCAGTGTAGTGGGTCAGAGTAGTGTGTAGCCTCAGTGTAGAGTGGGTCAGAGTAGTGTGTATCCTCAGTCTGTGGAGTGGGTCAGAGTAGTGTGTAGCCTCAGTGTGTAAAGTGGGTCAGAGTAGTGTGTAGCCTCAGTGTAGAGTTGGTCAGAGTAGTGTGTAACCTCAGTGTGTGGAGTGGGTCAGAGTAGTGTGTAGCCTCAGTGTAGTGGGTCAGAGTAGTGTGTAGTCTCAGTGTAGAGTGGGTCAGAATAGTGTGTAGCCTCAGTGTAGAGTGGGTCAGAGTAGTGTGTTGCCTGAGTGTAGAGTGGGTCAGAGTAGTGTGTAACCTCAGTGTGTGGAGTGGGTCAGAGTAGTGTGTAGCCTCAGTGTCGAGTGGGTCAGAGTAGTGTGTAGACTCAGTGTCGAGTGGGTCAGAGTAGTGTGTAGCCTCAGTGTGTAAAGTGGGTCAGTGTAGTGTGTAGCCTCAGTGTAGAGTGGGTCAGAGTAGTGTGTAACCTCAGTGTGGAGTGGGTCAGCCTCAGTGTAGAGTGGGTCAGAGTAGTGTGTAGCCTCAGTGTAGTGGGTCAGAGTAGTGTGTAGCCTCAGTTTGTAAAGTGGGTCAGAGTAGTGTGTTGCCTGAGTGTAGAGTAAGTCAGAGTAGTGTGTAACCTCAGTGTGTAGAGTGGGTCAGAGTAGTGTGTATAGTGGGTCAGAGTAGTGTGTAAAGTGGGTCAGAGTAGTGTGTAGCCTCAGTGTAGAATGGGTCAGAGTAGTGTGTAGCCTCAGTGTCGAGTGGGTCAGAGTAGTGTGTAGACTCAGTGTCGAGTGGGTCAGAGTAGTGTGTAGCCTCAGTGTGTAAAGTGGGTCAGTGTAGTGTGTAGCCTCAGTGTAGAGTGGGTCAGAGTAGTGTGTAACCTCAGTGTGGAGTGGGTCAGAGTAGTGTGTAGCCTCAGTGTAGTGGGTCAGAGTAGTGTGTAGCCTCAGTTTGTAAAGTGGGTCAGAGTAGTGTGTAGCCTCCGTGTAGAGTGGGTCAGAGTAGTGTGTAACCTCAGTGTGTGGAGTGGGTCAGAGTAGTGTGTAGCCTCAGTGTAGTGGGTCAGAGTAGTGTGTATTCTCAGTGTAGAGTGGGTCAGAATAGTGTGTTTAGCTCTGTGTGTGGAGTGGGTTACAGTAGTGTGTAGTCTCAGTGTAGTGGGTCAGAGTAGTGTGTAGCCTCAGCTTGTGGAGTGGGTCACAGTAGTGTGTAGCCTCAGTGTGTAGAGTGGGTAAGAGAAGTGTGTATCCTCAGTGTGGAGTGGGTCAGAGTAGTGTGTAGCCTCAGTGTAGTGGGCCAGAGTAGTGTGTAGCCTCAGTGTAGAGTGTGTGTATCCTCAGTGAGTCAGAGTAGTGTGTAGCCTCAGAGTGTCAGAGTGGGTCAGATTAGTGTGTAGTAGTGTAGTGGGTTAGGCTTATTGTGTCAGTGTAGTGGGTCAGAGTAGTGTGTAGCCTCAGTGTGTAGCCTCAGTGTGTAGAGGGGGTCAGAGTAGTGTGTAGCCTCAGTGTAGTGGCTCAGCGTAGTTTGTAGTCTCAGTGTAGAGTGGGTCAGAGTAGTGTGTAGCCTCCGTGTGTAAAGTGGGTCAGAGTAGTGTGTAGCCTCAGTGTAGAGTGGATCAGAGTAGTGTGTAGCCTCAGTGTGTAAAGTGGGTCAGAGAAGTGTGTAGCCTCAGTGTAGAGTGGATCAGAGTAGTGTGTAGCCTCAGTGTCAAGTGGGTCAGAGTAGTGTGTAGCCTCAGTGTAGAGTGGGTCAGAGTAGTTTGTAGAGTGGGTCAGAGTAGTGTGTAGCCTCAGTGTGTAGAGTGGGTCAGAGTAGTGTGTATAACCTCTCAGTGTGTAGCCTCAGTGAGTGGGTCAGTGTGAGTAGTGTGCAGCCTCAGCGTGTGGAGTGGGTTACAGTAGTGTGTAGTCGCAGTGTAGTGGGTCAGAGTAGTGTGTAGCCTCAGCTTGTGGAGTGGGTCACAGTAGTGTGTAGCCTCAGTATGTAGAGTGGGTCAGAGAAGTGTGTATCCTCAGTGTGGAGTGGGTCAGAGTAGTGTGTAGCCTCAGTGTAGTGGGTCAGAGTAGTGTGTAGCCTCAGTGTAGAGTGGGTCAGTGTAGTGTGTATCCTCAGTGTGTGGAGTGGGTCAGAGTAGTGTGTAGCCTCATTGTAGTGGGTCAGAGTAGTGTGTAGTCTCAGTGTAGAGTTTGTCAGAATAGTGTGTAGCCTCAGTGTAGAGTGGGTCAGAGTAGTGTGTTGCCTGAGTGTAGAGTAAGTCAGAGTAGTGTGTAACCTCAGTGTGTAGAGTGGGTCAGAGTAGTGTGTATAGTGGGTCAGAGTAGTGTGTAAAGTGGGTCAGAGTAGTGTGTAGCCTCAGTGTAGAATGGGTCAGAGTAGTGTGTAGCCTCAGTGTCGAGTGGGTCAGAGTAGTGTGTAGACTCAGTGTCGAGTGGGTCAGAGTAGTGTGTAGCCTCAGTGTGTAAAGTGGGTCAGTGTAGTGTGTAGCCTCAGTGTAGAGTGGGTCAGAGTAGTGTGTAACCTCAGTGTGGAGTGGGTCAGAGTAGTGTGTAGCCTCAGTGTAGTGGGTCAGAGTAGTGTGTAGCCTCAGTTTGTAAAGTGGGTCAGAGTAGTGTGTAGCCTCAGTGTAGAGTGGGTCAGAGTAGTGTGTAGCCTCAGTGTGTAGAGGGGGTCAGAGTAGTGTGTAGCCTCAGTGTAGTGGGTCAGAGTAGTGTGTAGCCTCAGTGTGTAGAGTGGGTCAGAATAGCGTGTTGCCTCAGTGTCAAGTGGGTCAGAGTAGTGTGTAGCATCAGTGTAGAGTGGGTCAGAGTAGTGTGTGTAGTAGTGGGTCAGAGTAGTGTGTATCCTCAGTGTCGAGTGGGTAAGAGTAGTGTGCAGCCTCAGCGTGTGGAGTGGGTTACAGTAGTGTGTAGTCTCAGTGTAGTGGGTCAGAGTAGTGTGTAGCCTCAGCTTGTGGAGTGGGTCACAGTAGTGTGTAGCCTCAGTGTGTAGAGTGGGTCAGAGAAGTGTGTATCCTCAGTGTGGAGTGGGTCAGAGTAGTGTGTAGCCTCAGTGTAGTGGGTCAGAGTAGTGTGTAGCCTCAGTGTAGAGTGGGTCAGAGTAGTGTGTATCCTCAGTCTGTGGAGTGGGTCAGAGTAGTGTGTAGCCTCAGTGTGTAAAGTGGGTCAGAGTAGTGTGTAGCCTCAGTGTAGAGTGGGTCAGAGTAGTGTGTAACCTCAGTGTGGAGTGGGTCAGAGTAGTGTGTAGCCTCAGTGTAGTGGGTCAGAGTAGTGTGTAGTCTCA
>NW_027258341.1:0-83152 GCF_045791955.1 Oncorhynchus clarkii lewisi
TTAGCCTTTTGTTAAACCACCTGTCGTCTCAGATTTTGAAATTATGCTTTACAGCGAAAGCAATCCAAGCGCTTGTGTAAGTTTATCGACCGCATGACAAAACATTAAGTACACTTAGCATCAGGTAGCTTGGTCACGAAAATCAGAAAAGCAATCAAATTAATAGTTTACCTTTGATGATCTTCGGATGTTTTCACTCACGAGACTCCCCGTTACACAACAAATGTTTATTTTGTTCCATAAAGATTATTTTTATATCCAAAATACCTCAGTTTGTTTGTTGCGTTATGTTCAGAAATCCACAGGAAAGAGTGGTCACGACAACGCAGACAAAAATTCCAAATAATATCCATAATGTCCACAGAAACATGTCAAACGTTTTTTATATCAACTGGGGATGTAGGTTTTTCAATAGGACCGGGAGAAACAATGGCCGCTTTACTCTGTTGCGCAAAACTCACTCTGAGATCCACCACCTATCCACTTACGCAATGTGACTGTTGACACCTTAGGTAAGCCATAGAAAAAGGAATCTGGTTGATATCCCTTTAAATGGAGGATAGGCATGAGTAGGAACAGAGAGGTTTCAAAATAAGAGGCACTTCCTGATTGGATCTTCCTCAGGTTTTCGCCTGCAATATCAGTTATGTTTTACTCACAGACAATATTTTGACAGTTTTGGAAACTTTAGAGTGTTTTCTATCCTAACCTGATATATTATATGCATATTCTAGTTTCTGGGGCTGAGAAATAGGCCGTTTCAAATGGGTATGTTTTTTTAGCCAAAAACAAAAATACTGCCCCCTACACGCAAACGGTTAATGCAACCGCTGTGTCAGATTTTAAAAAACTTTACGGAAAAAGCAAACCATGCAATAATCTGAATACAGCAGTCAGACAACAAAGCAGCCAAAAAGATATCCGCAACATTGGGTAGTCAACATTAGTCAGAAAAAGCATTATAAATATTAACTTACCTTTGAGAATCTTCATCAGAATGCACTCCCAGGAATCCCAGTTCCACCATAAATGTTTGATTTGTTCGATAATGTCCATCATTTATGTCCAAATAGCTTCTTTAGTTAGGGCGTTTAGTACACACATCCAAACGCACGTTCAGGTCTAGCCGAACGTCAGACGAAAAGTTCAAAAAGTTATATTACATGTCGTAGAAACATTTCAAACTAAGTATAGAATCAATCTTTAGGATGTTTTTATCATAAATCTTCAATAACATTCCAACCGGAGAATTCCTATGTCTGTAGAAAAGCAATGGAACGCAGGTTGCTCTCATGTGAAATGCGCGTGTCCAGCGCATGACTCTCTGCCAGACACCTGACTCATTCAGTCCCACTTCACAGTAGAAGCCTCAAACCAGTTTCTACAGACGGTTGACATCCAGTGGAAGCCTTGGGAAGTGCAACATAACCAATATCCCACTGTATCTCCAATATGGGCTGAGCTAAAAAACTACAAGCCTCAGATTTCCCACTTCCTGTTTGGATTTTTTCTCAGGTTTTCGCCTGCCAGATGAGTTCTGTTATGCTCACAGACATCATTCAAACAGTTTTAGAAACTTCAGAGTGTTGTCTATCCAATACTACTAATAATATGCATATATTAGCATCTGGGACAGAGTAGCAGGCAGTTACTCTGGGCACCTTATTCATCCAAACTACCCAATACTGCCCCTCTGTCACCAAGATTAACTAGCCTCTCAAAGCACTTCATGATGACAGAAGTGAGTGCTACAGGGCGATAGACATTTAGTTCACTTAACTTTGATTTCTTGGGTAAAAGAACAATGGTGGACATCATGAAGCAAGTAGAGACAGCAGACTTGGATAGAGAGAGATTGAATATGTCCGTAAACACTCAAGCTAGCAGGTCTGCACATGCTCTGAGGACATGGCTAAGAATGCCGTCTGGGCCGGCAGCCTTGCGAGGGTTAACACACTTAAATATCTTATTCACGTCAGCCATGTAGAATGAGAGCCCACAGTCCTTGGGAGTGGACCACGTCGGTAGCACTGAGTTATCCTCAAAGCGGGAGAAGAAGTTGTTTAGCTTGTCCGGGAGCCAGACGTCGGTATCCGTGATGTGGCTGGTTTTCCCTTTGTAATCCCTGATAGTCTTTAGACCCTGCCACAGATGTCTAGTGTCTACACCTTTAAATTGCGACTCCACTCTGTCTTTCTACTGACGTTATGGCTCTTTGATTGCAGAAGTTGTCCAAATACTTAGGCATTCTTTAATTGGGGGGAATATATACATAAGGTTTTTCTAAACTGTAAAACAGATACAGTGCTTTCGGAAATTATTCAGAGCCCTTGACTTTTTCCACATGTTCTTGCGTTAAAGCCCTATTCTAAAAATTTGTGAATTTATTACCCCTAATCAATCTACTCACAATACACCATAATGACTGTAATAATATTTTAAGATAATACCCAACACAGAGGACTAACGGTCAAGAGGGAATTACCGATCAATGGAAATAGTGTTTTTTCTGTAAAAGGGAATTAATGATCAATGGGTCAGGGACATGGGAGGATTTTGTCTAGGCATTGAGCCTGAAACGGGATACTTGTTATTTGGCCATTAGCCCAGTTTTATTGCAAGGAATTCTAATTGGTCAACCACAGGTTAGTGTTGGGTTATAAAACTGCATCCTGTCTCTTTGTTCTGTGGAGAGAATCACTGAGGATAGGGGAGAATGAACATCTACCTCTCAGCACAACATCTATGATTTGTCCTCTTTGAATAAACCTATTTTTCTCCCCTTGATTTGTTTTGGGGTCTGTGTTATTGAAGAGTAACATCAATTGCTAACCTGATGAAACATTTCAAAAATAAATTTACATAAGTATTCAGACACTTTACCCTGTACCTTGTTGAAGCACCTTTGGCAACGATTACTACGACGATACAACCTTGAAACACCTGTATTAAGGGAATTTCTTCCATTTTTCTCTGCAGAGCCTCCCAAGCTCTGTCAGGTTGGATGGGGAGCGTCGCTGCACAGCTGTTTTCATGTCTCTCCATAGATAAACTTGTTAGGGCTGCAATCCCATTACCGGGATCAATATGACACCAGCCAGTGAACGTGCAGGGCGCCATTTTCAAAACATCAAATATCTAATAATTAAAATTCCTCAAATATACATGCCTCATACCATTTTGAAGGTAATCTTGTTGTTACAGCAATAGCACCACAAATGATTATGTTAGGTCACCACATGTAGCCACAGAAAAACAGCCAATTTTTTTTTACAGCCAAAGAAAGGAGTTTCAAAAAGCAGAAATAGAGAAAATTAATCACTAACCTTTGATGATCTTCATCAGATGACACTAATAGGACTTCATGTTACACAATACATGTATGTTTTGTTTGATAAGGTTCATATTTATCAAAATATGAGTTTACATTGGCGCGTTACATTCACTAGTTCCAACAACATCCAGTGATTTTCCATAGCCACATAATTCATAAATGTAGATAATAATACAAATTATACACATGGAATTATAGATATACCTCTCCTTAATGCAACCGCTGTGTCAGATTTCAAAAAAACTTTACGGAATAATCCAGCCATGCAATAATCAGAGACGGCCCTCAGAAACATTTAGTCACAATTAGCCGCCATGTTGACTTCAACATAAACAAGAAATTACATGATAAATATTCCCTTACCTTTGATGATCTACATCGGAAAGCACTCCAGGAATCCCAGGTCCACAATAAATGTTTGTTTTGTTAAATAAAGTCCGTTGTTTATGTCCAAATACCTTTTTTTGTTAGCGCGTTTAGTATACAAATCCAAACGCACGTTGAAGTCCAGCCAAACGTCGGACGAAAAGTTTTAAAAGTTATATTATGGCCCGAAGAAACATTTCAAACTATGTACAGAATCAATCATTAGGATGTTTTTAACATATAGCTTCAATAAAGTTCCAACCGGAGTACACCTTCTTGTCTTCGTGAGCAATGGAACGCAAGTGTCTATCATGAGGAATAGGCATGGTCAGAAAATGGCTGACTGCCAGTCACATGATACATTCTCCTCTCATTCAGTCCCACAACACCATAGAACTCTCATTATAATTTATATTGATTGTTGAAATCTAGGGGAACCCCTAGGCAGTGCAACATCATTCATATCTCAAGGGGATTTCATTGGGGACTCTGGTGAATACATACAAAGCCCAGATATCTCACTTCCTGACATCATTCAAACAGTTTTAGAAACTTTAGAGTGTTTTCTATCCAACACTAATAATAATATACATATATTAGCAACTGAGACTGAGGAGTAAGCTGTTTACATTGGGAACCTTATTCATCCAAGCTACTCAATACTGCCCCCCAGCCATAAAAAGTTACATCTGTTTATAAAGTGTTACTGAGTTTCTATATGTGAATCATTTCAGGAAACTAGGCATATGTCGCACTTCATTACTTAACAGGAGATGCATTTGAATGTAAACATTCTTTTTTTTGCCAGAAATGCCTTCTGGAAATCGTGATCTTTCATGTGGCTTTATAACAAACTATCTGTAAATGCCAACACAATTGTTAAATTACGAGCTTTGCTGGTTTATACACGGAAAAAGACATGAACCTTCCAGCTAGCCATGATTGGCTGAGATAATGGATGGGCTGGACATACCGAGAGATGAGTTTGGATTGGTCTACCATATAGCTTGCTTCTGTCTATAACGTGAGCTGCACAGTATTTATAGATAATCAGCTTTTTTGAAAGATATCATGAAGAACTACAAAAGTGTTGCTACTACTCTCCAGTTTCTGTTGGACGATTGTGCCATGTTGACTCTCTCTGATTCTGAAAATGAATCAGATGATGAGGAATTCCCTGAATTAGGTCAAAACATGTTTATTGAATCAGGCATTGTTCTGATTACAGTGATGGGGAAGAAACGGCAATCAACAGTGTTGTTGTCACGAAAGAAGTTGACCATGTTTTGAAATCAGTGGAATGCCGAGTGGAAGCAGAGTATGATAGATAAGGAGATGGAGAAAATTCTGGCCTTTGATTGCAAATATGCAGAGGGAGTCGAAAAGACAACACAGAAGGCTGATGTATAAAACACCTGTCTCCGGATTACATCTTCAAACTAAGGGCAACCATGGCATCCATGACAGAAGAGGGAGAAGAGCTTATCCAGGTATTGTATATGGGTAAGAGTCTAGCTAGCTACAATATAAATATATTATACGTTTCTAATTTTGTCAGAAAGTAGTTTTCATTCCAAATTAAAGCGTACTGTTAGCTAGCTAGCATGTATGATCTGTGTAGCTATATTATTTGTATGTCAGATAGCCATTTGCATGGCTAGTTATAGCCTAATGTTAGCTACCTAACTAACATTGAACATAGTCAGTGTAACGATGTGCGCTGAGAGTTGGGAAGCAAGTTCAGGGAGTGAGTGTTTTGATCAAATAAACGGAACATAATACAAAACAAGAAACACGAACAGCGCACAGACAAGAAACAGAAACAGAAACAACAACGCCTGGGGTAGGAACCAAAGGGAGTGACATATATAGGGCAGGTAATCAAGGAAGTGATGGAGTCCAGGTGAGTCTGACGACGCGCAGGTGCATGTAACGAGGGTGACAGGTGTGCGCCATAAGGAGCACGCTGGTGACCTAGAGACCGTAGAGGGAGCACACGTGACAGTTAGTTCATTTTAGCTACCTGCAGGTTCATGCATGGTGGCTAGCTATGACAATCATTATGGGTTGGGTTTATTGCCGCGTTCAAAACAACTGGGAAGTCTCCGACTTCTGACTTCAGTGATTTCAAGACAACCGAGAACTCTTGAAAAAACAAGCTCCGACAAGGAAAAATAGTTTTGAACTTGTGGGAGCTAAATTCATGACTATGATTACATTTCCATTATTAACAGCATCTAGGCTGTCTACTTTGAAGAGCTGAGACAGAATGGCTATATAAGGAACGGAACATATAGGACCAGGGCCCCGCTACAATTATAATCTACACAGCTGTCAGATGTGGGCGTTAACATGCAAGAACTGAGATGGAAAGATAATGATTGAGAAAGGTCAAGGGAAGCTATTTTCATATAGAGGGAGGGGGCTCTATACGTTATGCAAAGACAGAATACTATAAAGGTAGGACTCTGTGATATGAGAATTTAGTGTTTTCCATGGAGTGGCTCTGTTACATTTGTAATTAAGTTCTTCCATGGAAGGGCTCGGCTTTGCTACTTTGTATTAAAGTCTATTTTGAATTCACAAGTTCTAGTAAGAGTGTTATATTTCTGAGTCAATATTCCAACACAAACGGCCATCCAACTAACTAAGAATTCCAACTCCGGAACTCTGGGCTCTTTCTAGAGCCCAGACTATCCGATCTGAAGATCACTGAAGTCAAATCAAATCAAATCAAATCAAATTTTATTTGTCACATACACATGGTTAGCAGATGTTAATGCGAGTGTAGCGAAATGCTTGTGCTTCTAGTTCCGACAATGCAGTAATAACAAGTAATCTAACTAACAATTCCAAAACTACTGTCTTGTACACAGTGTAAGGGGATAAAGAATATGTACATAAGGATATATGAATGAGTGATGGTACAGAGCAGCATAGGCAAGATACAGTAGATGGTATCGAGTACAGTATGTACAAATGAGATGAGTATGTAAACAAAGTGGCATAGTTTAAAGTGGCTAGTGATACATGTATTACATAAGGATACAGTCGATGATATAGAGTACAGTATATACGTATGCATATGAGATGAATAATGTAGGGTAAGTAACATTATATAAGGTAGCATTGTTTAAAGTGGCTAGTGATATATTTACATCATTTCCCATCAATTCCCATTATTAAAGTGGCTGGAGATGAGTCAGTGTCAGTGTGTTGGCAGCAGCTACTCAGTGTTAGGTGTGGCTGTTTAACAGTCTGATGGCCTCTCGGTCCCAGCTTTGATGCACCTGTACTGACCTCGCCTTCTGGATGATAGCGGGTTGAACAGGCAGTGGCTCGGGTGGTTGATGTCCTTGATGATCTTTATGGCCTTCCTGTGACATCGGGTGGTGTAGGTGTCCTGGAGGGCAGGTAGTTTGCCCCCGGTGATGCGTTGTGCAGACCTCACTACCCTCTGGAGAGCCTTACGGTTGAGGGCGGTGCAGTTGCCATACCAGGCAACAGCCCGCCAGGATGCTCTCGATTGTGCATCTGTAGAAATTTGTGAGTGCTTTTGGTGACAAGCCGAATTTCTTCAGCCTCCTGAGGTTGAAGAGGCGCTGCTGCGCCTTCTTCACGATGCTGTCTGTGTGAGTGGACCAATTCAGTTTGTCTGTGATGTGCGTATATGTCTAGACAATAGTGACCCATCCACTTAGCTAGATGTGGCTGGGGGTTAATTATAGCATTTCTTCTAAACCTGTAAAAACAAAAATAGACAAAACGTAATTTGGCAAAAAACAACAACACAGCTTTCCTTTGTGTCTTCCTGCTGCACAGAGTTTTGGAGAAAGTTGCGGTCAGGTCGCAATATTGTCATTGCACCAAACAGGGAAAGAGGTTGGGTCTTCCTAGAATTTTTTTGGAGTAAAATAATATATACAATTTAGCAGATGCTTTTATCCAAAATGACTTAAAGTCACTCGTGCAAATAATTTTTACGTATGGGTGGTCCGGCAATCAAACCATCTATCCTGTCATTGCAATGCTCTACTGAAATGCATGACAAGGTTATAAATGCTTTGTGATGCCTCAATGTAATATGATTTATAAATCCTTTATTAAGCGTTGCTTATGCCACCCTTTATAAAGCACAGGTTTATGTTATATTTCACATAGTGGGTTATGTCACATTTGACATTAATGCTCATGTCACATAGTTAAAAGCCACATGTACGTGAAAACAACATGTTTTTAGACATCTTTTAAATGTATTGAAAATTGAATACAGAAATACACTACTCAAAAAAATAAAGGGAACACTAAAATAACACATCCTAGATCTGAATGAATGAAATATTCTTATTAAATACTTTTTCCTTTACATAGTTGAATGTGCTGACAACAAAATCACACAAAAATGATAAATGGAAATCAAATTGATCAACCCATGGAGGTCTGGATTTGGAGTCACACTCAAAATTAAAGTGGAAAACCACACTACAGGTTGATCCAACTTTGATGTAATGTCCTTAAAACAAGTCAAAATGAGGCTCAGTAGCGTGTGTGGCCTCCACGTGCCTGTATGACCTCCCTACCACACCTGGGCATGCTCCTGACGAGGTGGCGGATGGTCTCCTGGGGGATCTCCTCCCAGACCTAGACTAAAGCATCCGCCAACTCCTGGAGAGTCTGTGGTGCAACGTGGCGTTGGTGGATGGAGCGAGACATGATGTCCCAGATGTGCTCAATTGGATTCAGGTCTGGGGAACGGGCGGGCCAGTCCATAGCATCAATGCCTTCATGTGGCTTTATAACAAACTATCTGTAAATGCCAACACAATTGTTAAATTACGAGCTTTGCTGGTTTATACACGGAAAAAGACATGAACCTTCCAGCTAGCCATGATTGGCTGAGATAATGGATGGGCTGGACATACCGAGAGATGAGTTTGGATTGGTCTACCATATAGCTTGCTTCTGTCTATAACGTGAGCTGCACAGTATTTATAGATAATCAGCTTTTTTGAAAGATATCATGAAGAACTACAAAAGTGTTGCTACTACTCTCCAGTTTCTGTTGGACGATTGTGCCATGTTGACTCTCTCTGATTCTGAAAATGAATCAGATGATGAGGAATTCCCTGAATTAGGTCAAAACATGTTTATTGAATCAGGCATTGTTCTGATTACAGTGATGGGGAAGAAACGGCAATCAACAGTGTTGTTGTCACGAAAGAAGTTGACCATGTTTTGAAATCAGTGGAATGCCGAGTGGAAGCAGAGTATGATAGATAAGGAGATGGAGAAAATTCTGGCCTTTGATTGCAAATATGCAGAGGGAGTCGAAAAGACAACACAGAAGGCTGATGTATAAAACACCTGTCTCCGGATTACATCTTCAAACTAAGGGCAACCATGGCATCCATGACAGAAGAGGGAGAAGAGCTTATCCAGGTATTGTATATGGGTAAGAGTCTAGCTAGCTACAATATAAATATATTATACGTTTCTAATTTTGTCAGAAAGTAGTTTTCATTCCAAATTAAAGCGTACTGTTAGCTAGCTAGCATGTATGATCTGTGTAGCTATATTATTTGTATGTCAGATAGCCATTTGCATGGCTAGTTATAGCCTAATGTTAGCTACCTAACTAACATTGAACATAGTCAGTGTAACGATGTGCGCTGAGAGTTGGGAAGCAAGTTCAGGGAGTGAGTGTTTTGATCAAATAAACGGAACATAATACAAAACAAGAAACACGAACAGCGCACAGACAAGAAACAGAAACAGAAACAACAACGCCTGGGGTAGGAACCAAAGGGAGTGACATATATAGGGCAGGTAATCAAGGAAGTGATGGAGTCCAGGTGAGTCTGACGACGCGCAGGTGCATGTAACGAGGGTGACAGGTGTGCGCCATAAGGAGCACGCTGGTGACCTAGAGACCGTAGAGGGAGCACACGTGACAGTTAGTTCATTTTAGCTACCTGCAGGTTCATGCATGGTGGCTAGCTATGACAATCATTATGGGTTGGGTTTATTGCCGCGTTCAAAACAACTGGGAAGTCTCCGACTTCTGACTTCAGTGATTTCAAGACAACCGAGAACTCTTGAAAAAACAAGCTCCGACAAGGAAAAATAGTTTTGAACTTGTGGGAGCTAAATTCATGACTATGATTACATTTCCATTATTAACAGCATCTAGGCTGTCTACTTTGAAGAGCTGAGACAGAATGGCTATATAAGGAACGGAACATATAGGACCAGGGCCCCGCTACAATTATAATCTACACAGCTGTCAGATGTGGGCGTTAACATGCAAGAACTGAGATGGAAAGATAATGATTGAGAAAGGTCAAGGGAAGCTATTTTCATATAGAGGGAGGGGGCTCTATACGTTATGCAAAGACAGAATACTATAAAGGTAGGACTCTGTGATATGAGAATTTAGTGTTTTCCATGGAGTGGCTCTGTTACATTTGTAATTAAGTTCTTCCATGGAAGGGCTCGGCTTTGCTACTTTGTATTAAAGTCTATTTTGAATTCACAAGTTCTAGTAAGAGTGTTATATTTCTGAGTCAATATTCCAACACAAACGGCCATCCAACTAACTAAGAATTCCAACTCCGGAACTCTGGGCTCTTTCTAGAGCCCAGACTATCCGATCTGAAGATCACTGAAGTCAAATCAAATCAAATCAAATCAAATTTTATTTGTCACATACACATGGTTAGCAGATGTTAATGCGAGTGTAGCGAAATGCTTGTGCTTCTAGTTCCGACAATGCAGTAATAACAAGTAATCTAACTAACAATTCCAAAACTACTGTCTTGTACACAGTGTAAGGGGATAAAGAATATGTACATAAGGATATATGAATGAGTGATGGTACAGAGCAGCATAGGCAAGATACAGTAGATGGTATCGAGTACAGTATGTACAAATGAGATGAGTATGTAAACAAAGTGGCATAGTTTAAAGTGGCTAGTGATACATGTATTACATAAGGATACAGTCGATGATATAGAGTACAGTATATACGTATGCATATGAGATGAATAATGTAGGGTAAGTAACATTATATAAGGTAGCATTGTTTAAAGTGGCTAGTGATATATTTACATCATTTCCCATCAATTCCCATTATTAAAGTGGCTGGAGATGAGTCAGTGTCAGTGTGTTGGCAGCAGCTACTCAGTGTTAGGTGTGGCTGTTTAACAGTCTGATGGCCTCTCGGTCCCAGCTTTGATGCACCTGTACTGACCTCGCCTTCTGGATGATAGCGGGTTGAACAGGCAGTGGCTCGGGTGGTTGATGTCCTTGATGATCTTTATGGCCTTCCTGTGACATCGGGTGGTGTAGGTGTCCTGGAGGGCAGGTAGTTTGCCCCCGGTGATGCGTTGTGCAGACCTCACTACCCTCTGGAGAGCCTTACGGTTGAGGGCGGTGCAGTTGCCATACCAGGCAACAGCCCGCCAGGATGCTCTCGATTGTGCATCTGTAGAAGTTTGTGAGTGCTTTTGGTGACAAGCCGAATTTCTTCAGCCTCCTGAGGTTGAAGAGGCGCTGCTGCGCCTTCTTCACGATGCTGTCTGTGTGAGTGGACCAATTCAGTTTGTCTGTGATGTGTATGCCGAGGAACTTAAAACTTGCTACCCTCTCCACTACCGTTCCATCGATGTGGATAGGGGGGTGTTCCCTCTGCTGTTTCCTGAAGTCCACAATCATCTCCTTAGTTTTGTTGACGTTGAGTGTGAGGTTATTTTCCTGACACCACACTCCGAGGGCCCTCACCTCATAAATGCTCTCACCTCATTAATGCTCACCACCTGGGTAGGCAACAACATCTCCTCCCTGCTGATCCTCAACACTGGGGCCCCACAAGGGTGCGTTCTGAGCCCTCTCCTGTACTCCCTGTTCACCCACGACTGCGTGGCCACGCACGCCTCCAACTCAATCATCAAGTTTGCGGATGACACAACAGTGGTAGGCTTGATTACCAACAACGACGAGACGGCCTACAGGGAGGAGGTGAGGGCCCTCGGAGTGTGGTGTCAGGAAAATAACCTCACACTCAACGTCAACAAAACTAAGGAGATGAAGTCATGATTTGACCTTGTATTTTCTCAAGTTCACAGTTGTCTTGAAAGCACCATTAGGTTCACTGTTTAGCTAGCTAGCTAGCTACATGTCTAAACAAAAGACTCCACTTCGCTGGATGTTTACATGACCCATCAAGTTAGCCAGGTGTGTTGGGAGGGTGATTACAGTCATTTATTGTATTTCATGAAAATGCGTATATGTCTAGACAATAGTGACCCATCCACTTAGCTAGATGTGGCTGGGGGTTAATTATAGCATTTCTTCTAAACCTGTAAAAACAAAAATAGACAAAACGTAATTTGGCAAAAAACAACAACACAGCTTTCCTTTGTGTCTTCCTGCTGCACAGAGTTTTGGAGAAAGTTGCGGTCAGGTCGCAATATTGTCATTGCACCAAACAGGGAAAGAGGTTGGGTCTTCCTAGAATTTTTTTGGAGTAAAATAATATATACAATTTAGCAGATGCTTTTATCCAAAATGACTTAAAGTCACTCGTGCAAATAATTTTTACGTATGGGTGGTCCGGCAATCAAACCATCTATCCTGTCATTGCAATGCTCTACTGAAATGCATGACAAGGTTATAAATGCTTTGTGATGCCTCAATGTAATATGATTTATAAATCCTTTATTAAGCGTTGCTTATGCCACCCTTTATAAAGCACAGGTTTATGTTATATTTCACATAGTGGGTTATGTCACATTTGACATTAATGCTCATGTCACATAGTTAAAAGCCACATGTACGTGAAAACAACATGTTTTTAGACATCTTTTAAATGTATTGAAAATTGAATACAGAAATACACTACTCAAAAAAATAAAGGGAACACTAAAATAACACATCCTAGATCTGAATGAATGAAATATTCTTATTAAATACTTTTTCCTTTACATAGTTGAATGTGCTGACAACAAAATCACACAAAAATGATAAATGGAAATCAAATTGATCAACCCATGGAGGTCTGGATTTGGAGTCACACTCAAAATTAAAGTGGAAAACCACACTACAGGCTGATCCAACTTTGATGTAATGTCCTTAAAACAAGTCAAAATGAGGCTCAGTAGCGTGTGTGGCCTCCACGTGCCTGTATGACCTCCCTACCACACCTGGGCATGCTCCTGACGAGGTGGCGGATGGTCTCCTGGGGGATCTCCTCCCAGACCTAGACTAAAGCATCCGCCAACTCCTGGAGAGTCTGTGGTGCAACGTGGCGTTGGTGGATGGAGCGAGACATGATGTCCCAGATGTGCTCAATTGGATTCAGGTCTGGGGAACGGGCGGGCCAGTCCATAGCATCAATGCCTTCCTCTTGCAGGAACTGCTGACACACTCCAGCCACATGAGGTCTAGCATTGTCTTGCAATAGGAGGAACCCAGGGCCAACCACACCAGCATATAGTCTCACAAGGGGTCTGAGGATCTCATCTCGGTACCTAATGGCAGTCAGGCTACCTCTGGCGATCACATGGAGGGCTGTGCGGCCCCCCAAAGAAATGCCACCCCACACCATGACTGACCCACCGCCAAACCGGTCATGCTGGAGGATGTTGCAGGCAGCAGAACGTTTTCCACGGCGTCTCCAGACTCTGTCACGTCTGTCACGTCTCTCAGTGTGAACCTGCTTTCATCTGTGAAGAGCACAGGGCGCCAGTGGCGAATTTGCCAATCTTGGTGTTCTCTGGCAAATGCCAAACGTCCTGCACGGTGTTGGGCTGTAGTAAGCACAACCCCCACCTGTGGACGTCGGGCCCTCAAACCACCCTCATGGAGTCTGTTTCTGACCGTTTGAGCAGACACATGCACATTTATGGCCTGCTGGAGGTCATTTTGCAGGGCTCTGGCAGTGCTCCTCCTGCTCCTCCTTGCACAAAGGCGGAGGTAGCGGTCCTGCTGCTGGATTGTTGCCCTCCTACGGCCTCCTCCACGTCTCCTGATGTACTGGCCTGTCTCCTGGTAGTGCATCCATGCTCTGGACACTACGCTGACAGACACAGCAAACCTTCTTGCCACAGCTCGCATTGATGTGCCATCCTGGATGAGCTGCACTACCTTTTATTTTATTTTTTATTTTTATTTTTTTCACCTTTATTTAACCATTTAACAAGTTCTCATTTACAATTGGCCAATTTACGACTTGGCCAAGATAAAGCAAAGCAGTTCGACACATACAACGACACAGAGTTACACATGGAGTAAAACAAACATACAGTCAATAATACAGTATAAACAAGTCTATATACGATGTGAGCAAATGAGATAAGGGAGGTAAGATAAGGGAGATAAGGGAGGTAAAGGCAAAAAAAAGGCCATGGTGGCAAAATAAATACAATATAGCAAGTAAAACCCTGGAATGGTAGATTTGCAGTGGAAGAATGTGCAAAGTAGAAAAAAAAATAATTCGGTGCAAAGGAGCAAAATAAATAAATAAATAAAATAAATACAGTAGGGAAAGAGGTAGTTGTTTGTGCTAAATTATAGGTGGGCTATGTACAGGTGCAATAATCTGTGAGCTGCTCTGACAGTTGGTGCTTAAAGCTAGTGAGGGAGATAAGTGTTTCCAGTTTCAGAGATTTTTGTAGTTCGTTCCAGTCGTTGGCAGCAGAGAACTGGAAGGAGAGGCGGCCAAAGAAAGAATTGGTTTTGGGGGCGACCAGAGAGATATACCTGCTGGAGCGCGTGCGGTACGCGCGTGCGTACCTGAGCCACTTGTGTGGGTTGTAGACTCCGTCTCATGCTACCACTAACTACCACTAACTCATGCTACCACTAACTACCAAAACATCAGCCAGGAAGCATAGGAACTGAGAAGTGGTCTGTGGTCACCACCTGCAGAACCACTCCTTTATTGGGGGTATCTTGCTAATTGCCTATAATTTCCACCTGTTGTCTATTCCATTTGCACAACAGCATGTGAAATTTATTGTCAGTCAGTGTTGCTTCCTAAGTGGACAGTTTGATTTCACAGAAGTGTGATTGACTTGGAGTTACATTGTGTTGTTTAAGTGTTCCCTTTATTTTTTTGAGCAGTGTATGTAATTTACATAAGGGTCCCATTTTCACTTTTTTCATTTGAGTTGATGTTATAGAATGTCACCTTTTATTTGAATGTATTTTCATACATACAGTGAACCCTTAATAGAGGATGACATGTGGTTATAGATGATTTGTGACACATTCATGTTAACACATTAACTTGCAGACTTGTTTACGTGTTGCTGTGCGTTTTGTTGCCAACCTATTTTGCTACCTCCGGACGCTTTATCTGGACATGGTTCGTCAGGACCTCCAACAGCCGAAGCTAAGTAGTAACATTAACATGATGCCTTCTAATTGCAGTCGCTGTACTCATAATATACAGGAGAACGATCGCCTGACAGTGAGGATAGCTGTGTTACAAGCCCAGCTTCAGACACAATCGTTAGGCAAGGGTAATTTCAGTTTAGGAAAGGATGAAACAGCGTCTGTGCCACCAGTAAGTACAGATAGTAGTATAAATCCACTGGCACAGTCCCCGCAGCCAGACAACTTTCTCACGGTTTCTGGAAGAAAAGTAGGAATGCTCAACCGGTGTCGCTCATTCGACAGAAACTTTCAACCGGTTTTCCCCATTAAGCAGCGAGTCGGAGTCAGAGGCCGAGCCTTCTCTTGTCTCTACTCCTCCCGTTACGGGGTCTGAGACGCCGAAGCTTCCCACCATTAGCTCTGACAAATTGAAAACTCTAGTCATTGGCGACTCCATTATCCGCAGTATTAGACTTAAAACAAATCATCCAGCGATCATACACTGTTTACCAGGGGGCAGGGCTACCGACGTTAAGGCTAATCTGAAGATGGTGCTGGCTAAAGCTAAAACTGGCGAGTGTAGAGAGTATAGGGATATTGTTATCGGCATCAACGATGTTAGGATGAAACAGTCAGCGATCACCAAGCGCAACATAGCTTCTGCGTGTAAATCAGCTAGAAAGATGTGTCGGCATCGAGTAATTGTCTCTGGCCCCCTCCCAGTTAGGGGGAGTGATGAGCTCTACAGCAGAGTCTCACAACTCAATCGCTGGTTGAAAACTGTTTTCTGCCCCTCCCAAAAAATAGAATTTGTAGATAATTGGCCCTCTTTCTGGGACTCACCCACAAACAGGACCAAGCATGGCCTGCTGAGGAGTGACGGACTCCATCCTAGCTGGAGGGGTGCTCTCATCTTATCTACCAACATAGACAGGGCTCTAACTCCTCTAGCTCCACAATGAAATAGGGTGCAGGCCAGGCAGCAGGCTGTTAGCCAGCCTGCCAGCATAGTGGAGTCTGCCACTAGCACAGTCAGTGTAGTCAGCTCAGCTATCACCATTGAGACCGTGTCTGTGCCTCGACCTAGGTTGGGCAAAACTAAACATGGCGGTGTTCGCCTTAGCAATCTCACTAGGATAAAGACCTCCTCCATTCCTGTCATTATTGAAAGAGATCATGATACCTCACATCTCAAAATAGGGCTACTTAATGTTAGATCCCTTACTTCAAAGGCAATTATAGTCAATTAACTAATCACTGATCATTATCTTGATGTGATTGGCCTGACTGAAACATGGCTTAAGCCTGATGAATTTACTGTGTTAAATAAGGCCTCACCTCCTGGCTACACTAGTGACCATATCCCCCGTGCATCCCGCAACGGCGGAGGTGTTGTTAACATTTACGATAGCAAATTTCAATTTACAAAAAAAAAAATAAGTTTTCGTCTTTTGAGCTTCTAGTCATGAAATCTATGAAGCCTACTCAATCACTTTTTATAGCTACTGTTTACAGGCCTCCTGGGCCATATAAAGCGTTCCTCATTGAGTTCCCTGAATTCCTATCGGACCTTGTAGTCATAGCAGATAATATTCTAATCTTTGGTGACTTTAATATTCACATGGAAAAGTCCACAGACCCACTCCAAAAGGCTTTCGGAGCCATCATCGACTGAGTGGGTTTTGTCCAACATGTCTCTGGACCCACTCACTGTCACAGTCATATGCTGGACCTAGTTTTGTCCCATGGAATAAATGTTGTGGATCTTAATGTTTTTCCTCATAATCCTGGACTATCGGACCACCATTTTATTATGTTTGCAGTTGCAACAAATAATCTTGTCACGAGTCCGACCGAGGGTGGTTCCCCTTCCCGGGCGGGTGGCGCTCGGCGGTCGTCGTCACCGGCCTATTAGCTGCCACTGATTGTCTTTCCTCCCCCTCCTTGTATGTTTATTGGTAGCACCTGTTTATGTATAATTAGTTTGTCTTTGGGTTTACTTGATAGCTACCTACACAAATAGCTAGCTAGCCTGGTTGTTGTGCGGGATTATTTCAGTGTAACCTTCGGCTCTGTTGTAGAGGTACGTGTTAGTGCCTGGTCGTGATTTTTTCCGTTGTACATTTTGATTCCCTGTATTTGGGAACGTAACTATTGTGAGCACCCTGTGGTGCGTTGGTGATATTAAAGACGCACAGCATTGCACTCTCTGTCTCCTGCGTTTGACTCCACACCCACGACACCCGGAGCATTACAGAATCCCGCACCACCAAATTGAATGGAGTCAGCAGGAGCAGCAGCCAACCCTCTCCCATCGATGGAGGAACGGGTTCTCCACCACACCACCATCCTCCATCGGATCGGATCCGCGATGGATCAAGTGATGGAGAGAATGGACCGATGGGAGAGGAGTGGTCTCCTCTCTCCACCTTCGGCACCCACGGTTCCGGACTCCCCATCTCCCGACTCCAGCACCCTCCGTCTGACGCTACCGAGGGCTTATGATGGAGCGTCGGCGGGTTGCCAGGGGTTTCTGCTTCAGCTGGAGCTATACCTGGCCACCGTCAGACCCACTCCCTCAGGAGCGGAGAGGGTGAGTGTCCTCATCTCCTGCCTCACGGGTCGTGCTCTGGAGTGGGCGAACGCAGTCTGGAATTGCCCAGACTCAGCGCGGGAGCACTACCCAGAGTTTTCCCGCCGCTTCCGTGCCGTGTTTGATCACCCTCTAGACGGCCGAGCGGTGGGAGAACGACTATTTCATCTCAGGCAGCAGAGGAGGAGCGCCCAGGATTACGCGCTGGAGTTCCGGACCTTGGCAGCCGGATCTGGGTGGAACGACAGGGCCCTTATGGACCACTACAGGTGTAGTCTCTGAGAGGACGTCCGCCGGGAGTTAGAGTGTCGGGACACCACTCTGTCACTGGATCAGCTGATTGACATGTCCATTCGACTGGACAATCTGCTGGCTGCCCGCGGGCGTTCAGAGAGGGTCCTGTGCGTTCCACCACCCAGCCCCTCCGCTTCCATTCCGATGGAGTTGGGAGGGGCTTCGCCGAGGGGTACCGGAGGCGGAGGCCTTCCCTGCACCAACTGTGGTCGGAGAGGACACACGTCTGATCGGTGCTGGGGGGGTCCGTCTGGGAGTAGAGTTGGCAGGCGGAACGCTTCTCGGTCACCCCAGGTGAGTCAGCATCAAACTCACCCAGAACCACCTGTTGGCCACATGTTTGTCTTAACCTTTTTTCTTCACTTTTTTCCCTCTTCCCAGCATAAGGCGCTAGTCGATTCAGGCGCAGCTGGGAACTTTATGGATCGCGGACTCGCCCTTAAGTTAGGGGTTCCGCTGGTGCCGATAGATTCTCCTTTCCCCGTGCACTCCCTAGATAGCCGGCCATTAGGGTCAGGGATGGTCAGGGAGACCACGGTCCCACTGGACATGGTGACGCAGGGGAATCATAGGGAGCGTATCCGTTTTTTTATTATTGATTCGCCTGCGTTTCCAGTGGTGCTGGGGACTCCCTGGCTGGCCCGGCACAATCCTAAAATTTCGTGGAGACAGGGGGTTCTCCAGGGGTGGTCAGAGGAGTGTTCTGGAAGGTGTTTGGGAGTTTCCATCGGTGCCCCGTCGGTGGAGAGTCCAGACCAGGGTTCCACGGTGTGCATTCCCCCCGAGTATGCCGATTTGGCAATCGCTTTCAGTAAAGTGAAAGCGACTAAATTACCACCTTATCGACCGGGAAGGGATTGTACGATAGATCTCCAGGTAGACGCTGCGCTTCCCAAGAGTCATGTGTACCCGCTGTCCCAGGAGGAGACGTTGGCAATGGAGACAAATGTCACGGAGTCGCTGGGACAGGGGTACATTCGGCCCTCCATTTCACCCGTCTCCTCAAGTTTCTTTTTTGTGAGGAAAAAGGAGGGAGGTTTGCGCCATCACAGTGGGGTATAGTTACCCTCTACCTCTCATCGCTACGGCGGTGGAATCATTCCACGGAGCGCAGTTCTTCACAAAACTGGATCTCAGGAGCGCGTATAGTCTGGTGCGTATTCGGAAGGGAGACGAGTGGAAAACCGCATTTAGTACCACATCAGGCCACTATGAGTACCTCGTCATGCCGTATGGGTTAAAAAATGCTCCAGCCATTTTTCAATCCTTTGTAGACGAGATTCTCAGGGACCTGTGCAGGCGAGTGGTTGTTTATATTGATGACATTCTGATCTACTCGGCCACTCACACCGCTTATGTGTCTCTGGTGCGCAAGGTGCTTGGTAGACTGCTGGAGCATGACCTATACGTCAAGGCTGAGAAATGCGTGTTCTCTAAACGAGCCGTCTCTTTTCTGGGATATCGCATTTCCACCTCGGGGGTAGTGATGGAGGGCGACCACATTAGGGCCGTGCGTAATTGGCCGACTCCGACCACGGTAAAGGAGGTGCAGCGGTTTTTGGGTTTTGCCAACTACTACCGGAGGTTTATCCGGGGTTTTGGCCAGATAGCGGCTCCCATCACCTCACTGCTGAAGGGGGGCCCGGTGCGGTTGCAGTGGTCAGCAGAGGCGGACGGAGCATTCAACAAGTTGAAGGCGCTGTTCACTGATGCGCCCGTGTTGGCGCATCCGGACCCCTCTCTAGCATTCATAGTGGAGGTGGACGCGTCCGAGGCTGGGCTGAGTGCCGTGCTATCACAGCGCTCGGGTACGCCACCAAAACTCCGCCCCTGCGCTTTCTTCTCAAGGAAGCTCAGCCCAGCGGAGCGTAACTATGATGTGGGGGACCGGGAGTTGCTAGCGGTGGTTAGAGCTCTGAAGGTGTGGAGACACTGGCTTGAGGGGGCTAAGCACCCCTTTCTCATCTGGACCGACCACCAGAACCTGGAGTATATTCGGGCAGCTAGGAGACTTAACCCACGTCAGTCAAGGTGGGCCATATTCTTCACCCGGTTCTGGTTTACTTTGTCTTATAGACCGGGCTCCCAGAACGTAAAGGCTGACGCACTGTCCTGCCTTTACGACACGGAGGATGGGTCCACCGAACCTACTCCCATCCTTCCCACCTCAAAGCTGGTAGCACCAGTGGTATGGGAGGTGGACTCGGACATCGAGCGGGCGTTACGGGCTGAACCCGCACCTCCTCAGTGTCCAGCGGGGCGAAGGTACATGCCGCTTGGTGTTCGGGACAAACTGATTCGGTGGGCTCACGTCCTACCCTCCTCGGGTCACCCTGGGGTGACGAGGACAGTGGGGAGCCTTCAGGGGAGGTATTGGTGGCCTACGTTGGCTAAGGACGTTAAGGGTTATGTCTCCTCCTGTTCAGTGTGCGCTCAGAGTAAGGCTCCTAGGCACCTTCCTAGAGGGAAGTTACAACCCCTCCCCGTTCCACAGCGGCCATGGTCACATCTGTCCATAGATTTCCTTACCGATCTTCCGCCGTCTCAGGGGAACACCACGGTTCTAGTGATTGTGGATCGGTTCTCTAAGTCCTGCCGTCTCCTCCCGTTGCCCGGTATCCCTACAGCCCTACAGACTGCGGAGGCGTTATTCACCCATGTCTTTCGGCACTATGGGGTGCCGGAGGACATCGTTTCTGATCGGGGACCCCAATTCACGTCTCGGGTATGGAGAGCGTTCATGGAACGCTTGGGGGTCTCTGTCAGCCTGACCTCCGGTTATCACCCCGAGAGTAATGGGCAGGTGGAGAGAGTGAACCAGGAGGTGGGTAGGTTTCTGCGGTCGTATTGCCAGAATCGGCCAGGGGAGTGGGCACGATACATTCCCTGAGCTGAAATGGCTCAGAACTCACTACGCCACTCCTCTACTAACGTGTCCCTTTTTCAGTGTGTGTTAGGGTACAAGCCGGTCCTGGCACCATGGCATCCGAGCCAGACCGAGGCTCCTGCGGTGGAGGAATGGGTACAGCGCTCCAAGGAGACCTGGAGGGCCGTCCAGGAATATCTACAACAAGCGAGTGGACGGCAGAAGAGGAGTGCTGACCGCCACCGCAGTGAGGCCCCCGTGTTTGTACCGGGGGACAGGGTCTGGCTCTCGACCCGAAACCTACCTCTCCGCTTGCCCTGCCGGAAGCTGGGTCCGCAGTGTGTAGGGCCCTTTAAAGTCCTGAGGAGAATAAACGAGGTGTGTTATCGATTACAACTCCCTTCCTATTATCGTATTAACCCCTCGTTTCATGTGTCTCTCCTCAGGCCGGTGGTAGCTGGTCCCCTGCAGGACAGTGAGGTGCCGGAGGTCCCCCCCCCCCCCCCCTCTGGACATCGAGGGGTCCCCGGCGTACACGATCCGGGCCATTCTGGACTCAAGACGCCGGGTGAGGGGCCTGCAGTACCTCGTGGACTGGGAGGGGTACGGCCCGGAGGAGAGGTGCTGGGTACCGGTGGGGGACATCTTGGATCCATCCATGTTGAGGGATTTCCATCGCCTCCATCCGGATCGCCCTGCACCTCGTCCTCCGGGGCGACCTCGAGGCCGGTGTCGGCGCACTGCGGGAGCCGCGCGTCAGGGGGGGGGCACTGTCACGAGTCCGACCGAGGGTGGTTCCCCTTCCCGGGCGGGTGGCGCTCGGCGGTCGTCGTCACCGGCCTATTAGCTGCCACTGATTGTCTTTCCTCCCCCTCCTTGTATGTTTATTGGTAGCACCTGTTTATGTATAATTAGTTTGTCTTTATTAGACAGCCGGCCCGCCTGGTTGTTGTGCGGGATTATTTCAGTGTAACCTTCGGCTCTGTTGTAGAGGTACGTGTTAGTGCCTGGTCGTGATTTTTTCCGTTGTACATTTTGATTCCCTGTGTTTGGGAACGTAACTATTGTGAGCACCCTGTAGTGCTATTAAAGACGCACAGCATTGCACTCTCTGTCTCCTGCGTTTGACTCCACACCCACAACACCCGAGCATTACAAATTTGCTCAGACCCCAACCAAGGAACATCAAAAGTTGTGCTATAAATTCACAGACAACACAAAGATTCCTTGATGTCCTTCCAGATTCCCTCTGTCTACCCAAGGACGCCAGAGGACAAAAATCAGTTAACCACCTAACTGAGGAACTCAATTTAACCTTGTGCAATACCCTAGATGCAGTTGCACCCCTAAAAACTAAAAACATTTCTCATAAGAAACTAGCTCCCTGGTACACAGAAAATACCCGAGCTCTGAAGCAAGCTTTCAGAAAATTGGAACGGAAATGGCGCCACACCAAACTGGAAGTCTTCCGACTAGCAAGGAAAGACAGTACCGTGCAGTACCGAAGAGCCCTTACTGCTGCTCGATCATCCTATTTTTCTAACTTAATTGAGGAAAATAAGAACAATCCGAAATTCCTTTTTGATACTGTCGCAAAGCTAACTAAAAAGCAGCATTCCCCAAGAGAGGATGGCTTTCACTTTAGCAGTGATAAATTCATGAACTTCTTTGAGGAAAAAATCATGATTATTAGAAAGCAAATTACGGACTCCTCTTTAAATCTGCGTATTCCTTCAAAGCTCAGTAGTCCTGAGTCTGCACAACTCTGCCAGGACCTAGGATCAAGAGAGACGCTCAAGTGTTTTAGAACTATATCTCTTGACACAATGATGAAAATAATCATGGCCTCTAAACCTTCAAGATGCATACTGGACCCTATTGCAACTAAACTACTGACAGAGCTGCTTCCTGTGCTTGGCCCTCGTATGTAGAACATAATAAACGGCTCTCTATCCACCGGATGTGTACCAAACTCACTAAAAGTGGCAGTAAAAAAGCCTCTCTTGAAAAAGCCAAACCTTGACCCAGAAAATATAAAAAACTATCGGCCTATATCGAATCTTCCATTCCTCTCAAAAATTTTAGGAAGGGCTGTTGCGCAGCAACTCACTGCCTTCCTGAAGTCAAACAATGTATACGAAATGCTTCAGTCTTGTTTTTTAGACCCCATCATAGCACCGAGACTGCACTTGTGAAGGTGGTAAATTACCTTTTAATGGCATCAGACCGAGGCTCTGCATCTGTCCTCGTGCTCCTAGACCTTAGTGCTGCTTTTGATACCATCGATCACCACATTCTTTTGGAGAGATTGGAAACCCAAATTGGTCTACACGGACAGTTCTGGCCTGGTTTAGATCTTATCTGTCGGAAAGATATCAGTTTGTCTCTGTGAATGGTTTGTCCTCTGACTAATCAACTGTAAATTTCGGTGTTCCTCAAGGTTCCGTTTTAGGACCACTATTGTTTTCACTATATATTTTACCTCTTGGGGATGTCATTCGAAAACATAATGTTAACTTTCACTGCTATGTGGATGACACACAGCTGTACATTTCAATGAAACATGGTGAAGCCCCAAAATTGCCCACGCTAGAAGCATATGTTTCAGACATAAGGAAGTGGATGGCTGCAAACGTTCTACTTTTAAACTCGGACAAAACAGAGATGCTTGTTCTAGGTCCCAAGAAACAAAGATATCTTCTGTTGAATCTGACAATTAATCTTAATGGTTGTACAGTCGTCTCAAATAAAACTGTGAAGGACCTCAGCGTTACTCTGGACCCTGATCTCTCTTTTGAAGAACATATCAAGACCATTTCAAGGACATCTTTTTTCCATCTACGTAACATTGCAAAAATCAGAAACTTTCTGTCCAAAAATGAAGCAGAAAAATAAATCCACGCTTTTGTCACTTCTAGGTTAGACTACTGCAATGCTCTACTTTCCGGCTACCCGGATAAAGCACTAAATAAACTTCAGTTAGTGCTAAATACGGCTGCTAGAATCCTGACTAGAACCAAAAAAATTGGATCATATTACTGCAGTGCTAGCCTCCCTACACTGGCTTCCTGTCAAGGCAAGGGCTGATTTCAAGGTTTTACTGCTAACCTACAAAGCATTACATGGGCTTGCTCCTACGTATCTCTCTGATTTGGTCCTGCCGTACATACCTACACGTACGCTACGGTCACAAGACGCAGGCCTCCTAATTGTCCCTAGAATTTCTAAGAAAACAGCTGGAGGCAGGGCTTTCTCCTATAGAGCTCAATTTTTATGGAATGGTCTGCCTACCCATGTGAGAGACGCAGACTCGGTCTCAACCTTTAAGTCTTTACTGAAGACTCATCTCTTCAGTGGGTCATATGATTGAGTGTAGTCTGGCCCAGGAGTGTGAAGGTGAACGGAAAGGCTTTGGATCAACGAACCGTCCTTGCTGTCTCTGCCTGGCCGGTTCCCCTCTTTCCACTGGGATTCTCTGCCTCTAACCCTATTACAGGGGCTGAGTCACTGGCTTACTGGGGCTCTCTCATACCGTCCCTGGGAGGGGTGCGTCACCTGAGTGGGTTGAGTCACTGATGTGATCTTCCTGTCTGGGTTGGCGCCCCCCCCCCTTGGGTTGTGCCGTGGCGGAGATCTTTGTGGGCTATACTCGGCCTTGTCTCAGGATGGTTGGTGGTTGAAGATATCCCTCTAGTGGTGTGGGGGCTGTGCTTTGGCAAAGTGGGTGGGGTTATATCCTTCCTGTTTGGCCCTGTCCGGCGGTGTCATCAGATGGGGCCACAGTGTCTCCTGACCCCTCCTGTCTCTGCCTCCAGCATTTATGATGCAGTAGTTTATGTGTTGGGGGGCTAGGGTCAGTTTGTTATATCTGGAGTACTTCTCCTGTCCTATCCGGTGTCCTGTGTGAATTTAAGTATGCTCTCTCTAATTCTCTCTTTCTCTCTCTCTCTCAGAGGACCTGAGCCCTAGGACCATGCCTCAGGACTACCTAACATGATGACTCCTTGCTGTCCCCAGTCCACCTGGCCATGCTGCTGCTCCAGTTTCAACTGGTCTGCCTGTGATTATTATTATAATTTATGAACATTTCAACATCTTGGCAATGTTCTGTTATAATCTCCACCCGGCCACCCCACATAGCCTGGTTCCTCTCTAGGTTTCTTCCTAGGTTTTGGCCTTTCTAGGAAGTTTTTCCTAGCCACCGTGCTTCTACACCTGCATTGCTTGCTGTTTGGGGTTTTAGGCTGGGTTTCTGTACAGCACTTTGAGATATCAGCTGATGTACGAAGGGCTTTATAAATAAATTTGATTTGATTTGATTAGTAACAAGAATCTCGCAGCACCTGCCATAACACCTCCGTACGTGACCAATAAACATAGATTTTATTTTGTGTTTGTAGTTGTTCTCTCAGATTACAGAGGGTTCTGTTAGCACAACAATACCATATACTGTATTGTCCATTTACTTGGAAGTTCATTGAGAGACGTCAGCATTCAAATACACAAACACAAGACAATATATTACATGCCGTACGGAAAACTGTAATGTTAGTACACAAGTCACACATTTACATATTCACACATTATTCAAAACATGCAGGGCTCTGTCATAATGATACTTATATCCTTCTACCAATTAAAAGGTGTCAAACACAAACACATCTAATACATTGTGATTTAAAAAAAAAAATAAGTATGTTTACTTTTATTTATAGAGGATAGGTGGCAGGTAGCCTAGAGATTAAAATGTTGTGCCATTAAGAGAAAGGTCACTGATTCAAATCCCTGTGTTGACATGGTAAAAAATCTGTCGATGTGACCTTGAGCAAGGCAATTAACCCTCATTGTTCTTGTAAATCGCTCTGAATAAGAGCGTCTGCTAAATGACAGACAACAAATACAAAATTCACCTCTACATATTTCACCTCTGAATGATTCTTAGAGAGCATATTACATCAGCAAAACTCAATCTGAGTTTGTCTCTACCGGGTAAGTGGACAACTCTTAATGATGTTAGTTTTACTTGGTTAAGTTTCTGACACCAGAGGGTCCTGTTATCACCTGTATGCAAGGCTCTGGAACAATGAGGTCCAAAACTCTAAGGAATTCTACCAATTAAAGGTGTTGGAGACACACACACATGCTTTACTCCAGGGCCCTAATAATGTCCCAATACAGCATAAACATTCAACGTGAACCTGAGAGCAGCTCTATTGTCATTTGTGTGTGTACAACTTCCATTAGGCCTCAGCCCCAGTACCACCCTGCCCTAAACAAGTCTTCCCTGCACAGGTCAAGAACCCCACCTCTGAACCATGACTCTGTCACAGGTGGGATCTGAACCGTAGTATCCTGAGTGGCAAACCAACATCTTAACCAATAACCGAGGGTGACAATGATTTAGAAGTACCAGGCAGAACTACCTCATCACGAGAGCATGAGTCTGACTCACCTCTGCTACACATTTTCCAATTTAGTCATTTAGCAGGTGGGGGGTGGGTTGTGGCATTAATAAAGACACTCATGAAGAGGTAGGTTTTCAGACTAAACCTTCCCCTAACCTCACTCAAGTCTCAATCCTACATCCTCTCTGTAGTGTTTTGACAAATAAGACATTTTTACAAGTAAAGAACTGAAATTACAATTTTTTAATATGGCCTCTGAGTTGGCAAACCCTGATTTCATAGGGCATGTTAGACATATCTTATCTTGCATGTCAAAAGACTCTAATGTGACCCCTGACCTGGCAGCAGTGTTGTAGCGAGTGTAGTGGTAGTGAGAGTAGTGGTCGTGAGAGTAATGGTCGTGAGAGTAGTGGTCGTGAGAGTAGTGGTAGTGAGAGTAGTGGTAGTGAGAGTAGTGGTCGTGAGAGTAGTGGTCGTGAGAGTAGTGGTCGTGAGAGTAGTGGTCGTGAGAGTAGTGGTCGTGAGAGTAGTGGTCGTGAGAGTAGTGGTAGTGAGAGTAGTGGTAGTGAGAGTAGTAGTAGTGAGAGTAGTAGTAGTGAGAGTAGTGGTGGTGAGAGTAGTAGTAATGAGAGTAGTGGTAGTGAGAGTAGTGGTAGTGAGAGTAGTGGTAGTGAGAGTAGTGGTAGTGAGAGTAGTAGTAGTGAGAGTAATGGTAGTGTTCATAACCAGCATGTTGAGGTTGAAGTGTCTACTGTGGTCTCCTGCTCTGTTGTGTTTCCATCGTTCAGCCAGGTGATAACAGGAAGAGGGATGTCACAGGTTAGAGACACAGGGTTGTTCACCACCACAATCATATGTTCTGGGACCTGGTTCTGACCACAGATAATGTGGAAGACTGGAGGGACAAAACACACATACTGTATATTAACACCAAAGCGCAAAACTGAAAGCTCGAACCACTGCTTTTAATCAGGGCAAGGTGACCGGAAACATGACCGAATACAAACAGTGTAGCTATTCCCTCCGCCAGGCAATCAAACAAGCTAAGCGTCAGTATAGAGACAAAGTAGAATCGCAATTCAACGGCTCAGACACAAGAGGTATGTGGCAGGGTCTACAGTCAATCACGGTTTACAAAAAGAAAACCAGCCCAGTCACGGACCAGGATGTCTTGCTCCCAGGCAGACTAAATAACTTTTTTGCCCGCTTTGAGGACAATACAGTGCTACTGACACGGCCCGCAACCAAAACATGCGGACTCTCCTTCACTGCAGCCGAGGTGAGTAAAACATTTAAACGTGTTAACCCTCGCAAGGCTGCAGGCCCAGATGGCATCCCTAGCCGTGCCCTCAGAGCATGCGCAGACCAGCTGGCTGGTGTGTTTACGGACATATTCAATCAATCCCTATCCCAGTCTGCTGTTCCCACATGCTTCAAGAGGGCCCTCGAAGTGTGGTGTCAGGAAAATAACCTCACACTCAACGTCAACAAAACTAAGGAGATGATTGTGGACTTCACGAAACAGCAGAGTGAACACCCCCCTATCCACATCGATGGAACAGTAGTGGAGAGGGTAGTAAGTTTTAAGTTCCTCGGCGTACACATCACAGACAAACTGAATTTGTCCACCCACACAGACAGCATCGTGAAGAAGGCGCAGCAGCGCCTCTTCAACCTCAGGAGGCTGAAGAAATTCGGCTTGTCACGAAAAGCACTCACAAACTTCTACAGATGCACAATCGAGAGCATCCTGGCTGTTTCGGTTTTTTCACATTTCTTGTTTTGTAGATTGTTGTATTTACATCTTTATTAAAGATGCACAAAACTAACCACGCTGCGTTTTGGTCCGCCTCTCTTTCCCCAGAAGAAAACCGTTACACCAGCTAGATTTACTGTCTCTAATATATTATGACAGACCAGGCAGATCTACTGTCTCTAATATAATATGACAGACCAGCTGGATCTACATTCTCTATTATACTATGACAGATCAGCTAGATCTACTGACTCTATTATATTATTACAGACCAGCTAGATCTACTGTCTCTATTATATTATGGCAGACCAGCTAGATCTACTGTCTCAATTCTATTATGACAGACCAGCTAGATCTACTGTCTCTTTTGAATTATGACAGACCAGCAAGATCTATTGTCTACAATTTATTATGACAGACCAGCTAGATTTACTGTCTCTAATATATTATGACAGACCAGCCAGATCTATGGTCTCTATTACGTTATGACAGACCAGCAAGCTCTAGACCAGCTAGATCTACTGTCTCTAATTTATTATGACAGAACAGCAAGATCTACTGTCTCTATTATATTATGACAGAACAGCTAGATCTACTGCCTCTAATTTATTATGACAGACCAGCTGGATCCACATTCTCTATTATACAATGACCGACCAGCAATATCTACTGTCTCTATTAAATTATGACAGACCAGCTGGATCTACATTCTCTATTATACAATGACCGACCAGCAATATCTACTGTCTCTATTAAATTATGACAGACCAGCTGGATCTACATTCTCTATTATACTATGATAGATCAGCTAAATCGACTGTCTCTAATATATTATGACAGACCAGTTGGATCTATATTCTCTATTATACTATGATAGATCAGCTAAATCTACTGTCTCTTCTATTATGAAAGACCAGCTGGATCTACATTCTCTATTATACTATGATAGATCAGCTAAATCTACTGTCTCTATTAAATTATGACAGACCAGAAAGATCTACTGTCTCTATAATATTTTGACAGACCCGCTAGAACTACTGTCTCTATTATATTATGAAAGACCAGCTATATCTACTGTCTCTATTAAATTATGACAGACAAGCTAGATCTACTGTCTCTATTATATTATGACGGACCAGCAAGATCTACTGTCTCTAATATATTATGACTGACCAGCTTAATCTACCATCTCTATTTTATTATGACAGACCAGCTAGATCTACTGTCTTTGTTATATTATGATAGACCAGCCATATCTGCTGTCTCTATATTATATTACAACAGACCAGCTTTATCTCCTGTCTCTATTAACTTATGACAGACCAGCTAGATCTACTGTCTCTAATTTGTTATGAAAGACCAGCGAGATCAACAGTCTCTATTACATTATGACAGACCGTCTGGATCCTCATTCTCTATTATACTATGACCAACCAGCAAGATCTCCTGTCTCTATTATTTTATTATAGACCAGCAAGATCAAAAGTCTCTATTACGTTATGACAGACCAGTTAGATCTACTGTCTCTGTTATATTATGGCAGACCAGCTAGATCTACTGTCTTTATTCTATTATGACAGACCAGCTAGATCTACTTTCTCTTTTGAATTATGACAGACCAGCAAGATCTACTGTCTATAATATATTATGACAGACCAGCTAGATATACTGTCACTATTACATTATGACAGACAAGCTAGATTTACTGTCTCTAATATATTATAACAGACCAGCCAGATCTACGGTCTCTATTAAGTTATGACAGACAAGCAAGCTCTAGACCAGCTAGATCCACTGTCTCCATTATATTATGGCAGACCAGCTAGATCTACTGTCTCTAATTTATTATGACAGACCAGCTGGATCCACATTTTCTATTATACTATGACCAAACAGCAAGATCTACTGTCTCTAATATATTATGATTGACCAGCTTAATCTACCATCTCTATTATATTATGACAGAACACCAAGATCTACTGCCTCTTTTAGATTATGACAGACCAGCTAGATCTACTGTCTTCATTATAATTTGATAGATCAGCTAAATCTACTGTCTCTTATATTATGACAGACCCATTACATCGACTGAATCTATCATATTACGAAAGACCAGCTGGATCAACTGTCTCTATAATATTTTGACAGACCCGCTAGAACTACTGTCTCTATTATATGACAGACAAGATAGATCTACTGTCTCTATTATATTACGACAGACCAGCTAGATCTACTGTCTCTAATATATTATGACAGACCTGCTAGATCTACTGTCACTATTACATTATGACAGACCAGCTGGATCTACATTTTATATTATACTATGATAGATCAGCTAAATCTACTGTCTCTAATATATTATCACAGACCAGCTGAATCTACATTCTCTATTATACTATGATAGATCAGCAAAATCTTCTGTCTCTAATATTATGACAGACCAGCTGGAATAACATTCTCTATTATACTATGATAGATCAGCTAAATCTACTGTCTCTAACATATTATGACAGACCAGTTGGATCTACATTCTCTATTATACTATGATAGATCAGCTAAATCTACTGTCTCTTCTATTATGACAGACCAGCTGGATCTACATTCTCTATTATACATCAGCTAAATCTACTGTCTCTATTAAAATATGACAGACCAGCAAGATCTACTGTCTCTATAATATTTTGACAGACCCGCTAGAACTACTGTCTCTATTATATTATGAAAGACCAGCTATATCTACTGTCTCTATTAAATTATGACAGACAAGCTAGATCTACTGTCTCTATTATATTATGACGGACCAGCAAGATCTACTGTCTCTAATATATTATGACTGACCAGCTTAATCTACCATCTCTATTTAATTATGACAGACCAGCTAGATCTACTGTCTTTGTTATATTATGATAGACCAGCCATATCTGCTGTCTCTATATTATATTACAACAGACCAGCTTTATCTCCTGTCTCTATTAACTTATGACAGACCAGCTAGATCTACTGTCTCTAATTTGTTATGAAAGACCAGCGAGATCAACAGTCTCTATTACATTATGACAGACCGGCTGGATCCTCATTCTCTATTATACTATGACCAACCAGCAAGATCTCCTGTCTCTATTATTTTATTATAGACCAGCAAGATCAAAAGTCTCTATTACGTTATGACAGACCAGTTAGATCTACTGTCTCTGTTATATTATGGCAGACCAGCTAGATCTACTGTCTTTATTCTATTATGACAGACCAGCTAGATCTACTGTCTCTTTTGAATTATGACAGACCAGCAAGATCTACTGTCTATAATATATTATGACAGACCAGCTAGATATACTGTCACTATTACATTATGACAGACCAGCTAGATTTACTGTCTCTAATATATTATAACAGACCAGCCAGATCTACGGTCTCTATTAAGTTATGACAGACAAGCAAGCTCTAGACCAGCTAGATCCACTGTCTCCATTATATTATGGCAGACCAGCTAGATCTACTGTCTCTGTTGTATCATGACAGACCAGCTAGATCTACTGTCTCTAATTTATTATGACAGACCAGCTGGATCCACATTTTCTATTATACTATGACCAAACAGCAAGATCTACTGTCTCTAATATATTATGATTGACCAGCTTAATCTACCATCTCTATTATATTATGACAGAACACCAAGATCTACTGCCTCTTTTAGATTATGACAGACCAGCTAGATCTACTGTCTCCATTATAATTTGATAGATCAGCTAAATCTAATGTCTCCTATTTTATGACAGACCCATTACATCGACTGAATCTATCATATTACGAAAGACCAGCTGGATCAACTGTCTCTATAATATTTTGACAGACCCGCTAGAACTACTGTCTCTATTATATGACAGACAAGATAGATCTACTGTCTCTATTATATTACGACAGACCAGCTAGATCTACTGTCTCTAATATATTATGACAGACCAGCTAGATCTACTGTCACTATTACATTATGACAGACCAGCTGGATCTACATGTTCTATTATACTATGATAGATCAGCTAAATCTACTGTCTCTAATATATTATCACAGACCAGCTGAATCTACATTCTCTATTATACTATGATAGATCAGCTAAATCTTCTGTCTCTAATATTATGACAGGCCAGCTGGAATAACATTCTCTATTATACTATGATAGATCAGCTAAATCTACTGTCTCTAATATATTTTGACAGACCAGCTGGATCAACTGTCTCTATAATATTTTGACAGACCCGCTAGAACTACTGTCTCTATTATATTATGACAGACCACCTATATCTACGGTCTCTATTAAATTATGACAGACAAGCTAGATCTACTGTCTCTATTATATTACGACAGATCAGCTGGATCTACTGTCTCCATTATAATTTGATAGATCAGCTAAATCTACTGTCTCTTATATTATGACAGACCCATTACATTGACTGAATCTATCATATTACGAAAGACCAGCTGGATCAACTGTCTCTATAATATTTTGAAAGACCCGCTAGAACTACTGTCTCTATTATATTACGACAGACCAGCTAGATCTACTGTCACTATTACATTATGATAGACCAGCTAGATCTACTGTCTCTATTATATTATTATAGACCAGCTAGATCTTCTGTCACTATTAAATTATGACAGACCAGCTAGATCTACCGTCTCTAATAACTTATGACAGACCAGCTAGATCTACTGTCTTTGTTGTATTATGATAGACCAGCCATATCTGCTGTCTCTATTATATTACAACAGACCAGCTTTATCTCCTGTCTCTATTAACTTTTGACAGACCAGCTAGATCTACTCTCTCTTTTAAATTATGACATACCAGCTAGATCTACTGTCTGTAATTTATTAAAGACAGACCAGCAAGATCAACAGTCTCTATTACATTATGACAGACCGGCTGGATCCTCATTCTTTATTATACTATGACCAACCAGCAAGATTTCCTGTCTCTATTATTTTATTATAGACCAGCAAGATCAACAGTCTCTATTATATTATGACAGACCAGTTAGATCTACTGTCTCTGTTGTATTATGACAGACCCGCTAGAACTACTATCTCTATTATATCACGACAGACCAGCTAGATCTACTGTCACTATTACATTATGACAGACCAGCTAGATCTACTGTCTCCATTATATTATTATAGACCAGCTAGATCTACTGTCACTATTATTTTATGGCAGACCAGCTAGATTTACTCTCTCTATTCTATGACAGAGAAGCTCCGTCTGCTGTCTCTATTATATTACAACAGACCAGCTTTATCTCCTGTCTCTATTAACTTATGACAGACCAGCTAGATCTACTGTCTCTAATAGATTATGACAGACCAGTTAGATCTACTGTCTCTGTTGTATTATGACAGACCAGCTAGATCTACTGTCTCCATTATATAATGACAGACCAGCTAGATCTACTGTCACTAATACATTATGACAGACCAGCTAGATCAACTGTCACTATTACATCATGACAGACCAGCTAGATCTACCACCTCTATTAAATTATGACAGACCAGCTAGATCTACTGTCTCTAATACATTATGACAGACTAGCTGGATCTTCATTCTCTATTATACTATGACCGACTAGCAAGATCTCCTGTCTCTATTATTTTATTATAGAACAGCTAGATCTCCTGCCTCTAATATATTATGACAGACCAGCAAGATCTACCTACAATATTATATTATGACAGACCAGCTAGATCTACAGTCTATATTATCTTATGGAGGACCAGCTAGATCTATTGTCTCTATTATATTATTATAGACCAGCTAGATCTTCTGTCACTATTAAATTATGACAGACCAGCTAGATCTACCGTCTCTAATAACTTATGACAGACCAGCTAGATCTACTGTCTTTGTTGTATTATGATAGACCAGCCATATCTGCTGTCTCTATTATATTACAACAGACCAGCTTTATCTCCTGTCTCTATTAACTTATGACATACCAGCTAGATCTACTGTCTCTAATTTATTATGACAGACCAGCAAGATCAACAGTCTCTATTACGTTATGACAGACCGGCTGGATCCTCATTCTCTATTATACTATGACCAACCAGCAAGATTTCCTGTCTCTATTATTTTATTATAGACCAGCAAGATCAACAGTCTCTATTATATTATGACAGACCAGTTAGATCTACTGTCACTATTACATTATGACAGACCAGCAAGATCTACCTACAATATTATATTATGACAGACCAGCTAGATCTACAGTCTATATTATCTTATGGAGGACCAGCTAGATCTATTGTCTCTATTTTATTATTATAGACCAGCTAGATCTACTGTCACTATTATTTTATGGCAGACCAGCTAGATTTACTGTCTCTATTCTATGACAGAGAAGCTCCGTCTGCTGTCTCTATTATATTACAACAGACCAGCTTTATCTCCTGTCTCTATTAACTTATGACAGACCAGCTAGATCTACTGTTTCTAATACATTATGACAGACCAGTTCGATCTACTGTCTCTGTTGTATTATGACAGACCAGCTAGATCTACTGTCTCCATTATATAATGACAGACCAGCTAGATCTACTGTCACTAATACATTATGACAGACCAGCTAGATCAACTATCACTATTACATCATGACAGACCAGCTAGATCTACCACCTCTATTAAATTATGACAGACCAGCTAGATCTACTGTCTCTAATACATTATGACAGACTAGCTGGATCTTCATTCTCTATTATACTATGACCGACTAGCAAGATCTCCTGTCTCTATTATTTTATTATAGAACAGCTAGATCTACTGTCTCTATTATATTATGACAGAGAAGCTCCGTCTGCTGTCTCTATTATATTACAACAGACCAGCTTTATCTCCTGTCTCTATTAACTTATGACAGACCAGCTAGATCTACTGTCTCTTTTAAATTATGACATACCTGCTAGATTTACCGTCTCTAATATATAATGACAGACCAGCTAGATCTACTGTCACTATTACATTATGACAGACCAGCTAGATCTACTGTCACTATTACATTGACAGACCAGCTAGATCTACTGTCTCTATTAAATTATGAAAGACCAGCTAGATCTAATGTCTGTAATATATTATGACAGACCAGCTGGAACTCCATTCTCTATTATACTATGACTGACCAGCAAGATCTATTGTCTCTATTATATTATGAGAGACCAGCTAGATCTACTGTCTCTATTATATTATGACAGACCAGCTAGATCTACAGTCTCTGTTGTATTATGACAGACCAGCTAGATCTACTGTCTCTAATATATTATGACAGACCAGCTAGATCTACTGTCACTATTACATTATGATAGACCAGCTAGATATACTGTCACTATTACATTATGACAGACCAACAGGATCTACTCTCTCTATTATATTATTATAGACCAGCTAGATCTACTGTTGCTATTACATTATGACAGACAGGCTAGATCTACTGTCTCTATTATATTATGACAGACCAGTTAGATCTTCAGTCTTTGTTATATTATGGCAGACCAGCTAGATCTACTGTCTCTATTACATTATGACAGACGAGCTAGTTCTACTGTCACTATTACATTATGACAGACCAGCTAGATCTACCGTCACTATTACATTATTACAGACCAGCTAGTTCTACTGTCTCTATTAAATTATGACAGACAAGCTAGATCTACTGTCTATAATACATTATGAAAGACCAGCTAGATCTACTGTCTCTAATACATTATGACAGACCAGTTAGATCTACTGTCTCTGTTGTATTATGACAGACCAGCTAGATTTACCGTCTCTAATATATAATGACAGACCAGCTAGACCTACTGTAACTATTACATTATGACAGACCAGCTAGATCTACTGTCACTATTACATTATGACAGACCAGCAAGATCTACTGTCTCTATTATATTATTATAGACCAGCTAGATCTACTGTCACTATTACATTATGACTGTCCAGCTAGATCTATTGTCCCTATTATATTATGACAGACCAGTTAGATCTACTGTCTCTAATTTATTATGACAGACCAGCTTGATCTATAGTCTCATATTATGGCAGACCAGCTAGATCTACTGTCTCTATTATATTAGGACAGATCAGTTAGATCTACTGTCTCTAATTTATTATGACAGACCAGCTAGATCTTCAGTCTCTATTATATTATGGCAGACCAGCTAGATCTACTGTCTCTATTATATTATGACAGAGAAGCTACGTCTGCTTTCTCTATTATATTACAACAGACCAGCTTTATCTCCTGTCTCTATTAAATTATGACAGACCAGCTAGATCTACTGGCACAATTACATTATGACAGACCAGCTAGATCTACTGTCACTATTACATTATGACAGACCAGCTAGTTCTACTGTCACTATTACATTATGACAGACAAGCTAGATCTACCGTCACTATTACATTATTACAGACCAGCTAGATCTACTGTCTCTAATACATTATGACAGACCAGCTGGATATTCACTCTCTATTATACTATGACAGACCAGCAAGATCTCCTTTCTCGATTATTTCATTATAGAACAGCTAGATCTACTGCCTCTAATATATTATGACAGACCAGCAAGATCTACCTACTATATTATATTATGACAGACCAGCTAGATCTACTGTCTCTAGTATAATATGACAGAGAAGCTACGTTTACTGTCTCTATTATATTACAACAGACCAGCTTTATCTACTGTCTCTATTAAATTATGACAGACCAGCTGGATCTACATTCTCTATTATACTATGATAGATCAGCTAAATCTACTGCCTCTAATATATTATGACAGACCAGCTGGATCTACATTCTCTATTATACTATGATAGATCAGCTAAATCTACTGTCTCTAATATATTATGACAGACCAGCTGGATCTACATTCTCTACTATACTATGATAGATCAGCTAAATCTACTGTCTCTAATATATTATGACAGACCAGCTGGATCTACATTCTCTATTATACTATGATAGATCAGCTATATCTACTTTCTCTAATATATTATGACAGACCAGCTGGATCTACCATCTCTTTTATATTATGACAGACAAGCTAGATCTACTGTCTCTATTATATTATGACCGACCAGCAAGATCTACTATCTCTAATATATTATGACTGACCAGCTTAATCTACCATCTCTTTTATATTATGACAGAACACCAAGATCTACTGCCTCTTTTAGATTATGACAGACCAGCTAGATCTACTGTCTTCATTATAATTTGATAGATCAGCTAAATCTACTGTCTCTTATATTATGACAGACCCATTACATCGACTGAATCTATCATATTACAAAAGACCAGCTGGATCAACTGTCTCTATAATATTTTGAAAGAACCGCTAGAACTACTGTCTCTATTATATGACAGACAAGCTAGATTTACTGTCTCTATTATATTACTATAGACCAGCTAGATCTACTGTCTCTAATATATTATGACAGACCAGCTAGATCTACTGTCACTATTACATTATGACAGACCAGCTAGATCTACTGTCTCTATTATATTACGACAGACCAGCTGGATCTACATTCTCTATAATACTATGACCTACCACCAAGATCTACTGTCTCTATTATTTTATTATAGACCAGCTAGATCTACTGTCTCTATTATATTATGACAGACCAGCTAGATCTACAGTCTCTGTTGTATTATGACAGACCAGCTAGATCTATAGTCTCTGTTGTATTATGACAGACCAGCTAGATCTACTGTCTCTAATATATTATGACAGACCAGCTAGATCTACTGTCACTATGACATTATGATAGACCAGCTAGATATACTGTCACTTTTACATTATGACAGACCAGCAAGATCTACTGTCTCTATTATATTATGACAGACCAGCTAGAACTACTGTCTCTATTATATTATGACAGACCAGCTATATCTACTGTCTCTATTCAATTATGACAGACAAGCTAGATCTACTGTCTCTATTATAGTATTATAGTACAGCTAGATCTACTGTCTCTATTATATTATGACCGACCAGCAAGATCTACTGTCTCTAATATATTATGACTGACCAGCTTAATCTACCATCTATTTAATATTATGACAGAACACCAAGATCTACTGGCTCTTTTAGATTATGACAGACCAGCTAGATCTACTGTCTCCATTATAATTTCATAGATCAGCTAAATCTACTGTCTCTATTATATGACAGACAAGCTAGATCTACTGTCTCTATTATATTACGACAGACCAGCTAGATCTACTGTCTCTAATATATTATGACAGACCAGCAAGATCTAACGTCACTATTACATTATGACAGACCAGCTAGATCTAACGTCACTATTACATTATGACAGACCAGCTAGATCTACTGTCTCTATTATATTATTATAGACCAGAAAGATCTCCTGCCTCTAATATATTATGACAGACCAGCTAGATCTAACGTCACTATTACATTATGGCAGACCAGCTAGATCTAATGTCTCTATTATATTATTATAGACCAGCTAGATCTTCTGTCACTATTATTTTATGGCAGACCAGCTAGATTTACTGTCTCTATTATATTATGACAGAGAAGCTCCGTCTGCTGTCTCTATTATATTACAACAGACCAGCTTTATCTCCTGTCTCTATTAACTTATGACAGACCAGCTAGATCTACTGTCTCTAATACATTATGACAGACCAGTTAGATCTAATGTCTCTAATTTATTATGACAGACCAGCTAGATCTACTGTCTCCATTGTATAATGACAGACCAGCTAGATCTACCGTCTCTAATATATAATGACAGACCAGCTTTATCTCCTGTCTCTATTAACTTATGACAGACCAGCTAGATCTACTGTCACTATTAACATTAGGACAGACCAGCTAGATCTACTGTCACTATTACATTATGACAGACCAGCTAGTTCTACTGTCACTATTACATTATGACAGACCAGCTAAATCTACCGTCACTATTACATTATTACAGACAAGCTAGATCTACTGTCTCTAATACATTATGACAGACTAGCTGGATCTTCATTCTCTATTATACTATGACCGACCAGCAAGATCTCCTGTCTCTATTATTTTATTATAGAACAGCTAGATCTACTGCCTCTAATATATTATGACAGACCAGCAAGATCTACCTACTATATTATATTATGACAGACCAGCTAGATCTACTGTCTCTATTATTTCATGGCAGACCAGCTAGATCTACTGTCTCTATTAAATTATGACAGACCAGCAAGATCTACTGTCACTATTAAATTATGACAGACCAGCTAGATCTACTGTCTCTAATATAATATGACAGACCAGCTGCATCTACATTCTCTATTATACTATGACAGATCCGCTAGATCTACTGACTCTATTATATTATTACAGACCAGCTAGAGCTACTGTCACTATTCAATTTTGACATACCAGCTAGATCTACTGTCTCTAATATATTATGACAGACCAGTTAGATCTAATGTCTCTAATTTATTATGACAGACCAGCTAGATCTACTATCACTATTACATTATGACAGACCAGCTAGATCTAACGTCACTATTACATTATGACAGACCAGCTAGATCTACTGTCTCTATTATATTATTATAGACCAGAAAGATCTCCTGCCTCTAATATATTATGACAGACCAGCTAGATCTAACGTCACTATTACATTATGGCAGACCAGCTAGATCTAATGTCTCTATTATATTATTATAGACCAGCTAGATCTTCTGTCACTATTATTTTATGGCAGACCAGCTAGATTTACTGTCTCTATTATATTATGACAGAGAAGCTCCGTCTGCTGTCTCTATTATATTACAACAGACCAGCTTTATCTCCTGTCTCTATTAACTTATGACAGACCAGCTAGATCTACTGTCTCTAATACATTATGACAGACCAGTTAGATCTAATGTCTCTAATTTATTATGACAGACCAGCTAGATCTACTGTCTCCATTGTATAATGACAGACCAGCTAGATCTACCGTCTCTAATATATAATGACAGACCAGCTTTATCTCCTGTCTCTATTAACTTATGACAGACCAGCTAGATCTACTGTCACTATTAACATTAGGACAGACCAGCTAGATCTACTGTCACTATTACATTATGACAGACCAGCTAGTTCTACTGTCACTATTACATTATGACAGACCAGCTAAATCTACCGTCACTATTACATTATTACAGACAAGCTAGATCTACTGTCTCTAATACATTATGACAGACTAGCTGGATCTTCATTCTCTATTATACTATGACCGACCAGCAAGATCTCCTGTCTCTATTATTTTATTATAGAACAGCTAGATCTACTGCCTCTAATATATTATGACAGACCAGCAAGATCTACCTACTATATTATATTATGACAGACCAGCTAGATCTACTGTCTCTATTATTTCATGGCAGACCAGCTAGATCTACTGTCTCTATTAAATTATGACAGACCAGCAAGATCTACTGTCACTATTAAATTATGACAGACCAGCTAGATCTACTGTCTCTAATATAATATGACAGACCAGCTGCATCTACATTCTCTATTATACTATGACAGATCCGCTAGATCTACTGACTCTATTATATTATTACAGACCAGCTAGAGCTACTGTCACTATTCAATTTTGACATACCAGCTAGATCTACTGTCTCTAATATATTATGACAGACCAGTTAGATCTAATGTCTCTAATTTATTATGACAGACCAGCTAGATCTACTATCACTATTACATTATGACAGACCAGCTAGATCTAACGTCACTATTACATTATGACAGACCAGCTAGATCTACTGTCTCTATTATATTATTATAGACCAGAAAGATCTCCTGCCTCTAATATATTATGACAGACCAGCTAGATCTAACGTCACTATTACATTATGGCAGACCAGCTAGATCTAATGTCTCTATTATATTATTATAGACCAGCTAGATCTTCTGTCACTATTATTTTATGGCAGACCAGCTAGATTTACTGTCTCTATTATATTATGACAGAGAAGCTCCGTCTGCTGTCTCTATTATATTACAACAGACCAGCTTTATCTCCTGTCTCTATTAACTTATGACAGACCAGCTAGATCTACTGTCTCTAATACATTATGACAGACCAGTTAGATCTAATGTCTCTAATTTATTATGACAGACCAGCTAGATCTACTGTCTCCATTGTATAATGACAGACCAGCTAGATCTACCGTCTCTAATATATAATGACAGACCAGCTTTATCTCCTGTCTCTATTAACTTATGACAGACCAGCTAGATCTACTGTCACTATTAACATTAGGACAGACCAGCTAGATCTACTGTCACTATTACATTATGACAGACCAGCTAGTTCTACTGTCACTATTACATTATGACAGACCAGCTAAATCTACCGTCACTATTACATTATTACAGACAAGCTAGATCTACTGTCTCTAATACATTATGACAGACTAGCTGGATCTTCATTCTCTATTATACTATGACCGACCAGCAAGATCTCCTGTCTCTATTATTTTATTATAGAACAGCTAGATCTACTGCCTCTAATATATTATGACAGACCAGCAAGATCTACCTACTATATTATATTATGACAGACCAGCTAGATCTACTGTCTCTATTATTTCATGGCAGACCAGCTAGATCTACTGTCTCTATTAAATTATGACAGACCAGCAAGATCTACTGTCACTATTAAATTATGACAGACCAGCTAGATCTACTGTCTCTAATATAATATGACAGACCAGCTGCATCTACATTCTCTATTATACTATGACAGATCCGCTAGATCTACTGACTCTATTATATTATTACAGACCAGCTAGAGCTACTGTCACTATTCAATTTTGACATACCAGCTAGATCTACTGTCTCTAATATATTATGACAGACCAGTTAGATCTAATGTCTCTAATTTATTATGACAGACCAGCTAGATCTACTATCACTATTACATTATGACAGACCAGCAAGATCTACTGTCACTATTATACTATGACAGACCAGCTAGATCTTCAGTCTATATGATATTATGACAGACCAGCTAGATCTACTGTCTCTAATATAATATGACAGACCAGCTGGATTTACATTCTATATTATACTATGTCAGATCAGCTAGATCTACTGACTCTATTATATTATTACAGACCAGCTAGATCTACTGTCTCTAATATAATATGGCAGACCAGCTGCATCTACATTCTCTATTATACTATGACAGATCAGCTAGATCTACTGACTCTATTATATTATTATTACAGACCAGCTAGATCTACTGACTCTATTATATTATTACAGACCAGCTAGATCTACTGTCACTATTAAATTATGACAGACCAGCTAGATCTTCAGTCTATATGATATTATGACAGACCAGCTAGATCTACTGTCTCTAATATATTATGACAAACCAGTTAGATCTACTGTCACTATTATATTATGACAGAACTGCTTGATCTACAGTCTCATATTATGGCAGACCAGCTAGATCTACTGTCTCTATTACATTATGACAGACCAGTTAGATCTACTGTCTCTAATTTATGATGACAGACCAGCTAGATCTACCGTCACTATTACATTATTACAGACCAGCTAGATCTACTGTCTCTATTAAATTATGAAAGACAAGCTAGATCTACTGTCTCTAATACATTATGACAGACCAGCTGGATCTTCATTCTCTATTATACTATGACAGACCAGCAAGATCTCCTGTCTCGATTATTTCATTATAGAACAGCTAGATCTACTGCCTCTAATATAATATGACAGACCAGCAAGATCTACCTGCTATACTATATTATGACAGACCAGCTAGATCTACTGTCTCTATTATCTTATGGCAGACCAGCTAGATCTACTGTCTCTATTATAATATGACAGAGAAGCTAAGTCTACTGCCACTATTATATTACAACAGACCAGCTTTACCTACTGTCTCTATTAAATTATGACAGACCAGATAGATCTACTGTCTCTGTTGCATTATGACAGACCAGCTAGATCTACTGTCTCTCATATATTATGACAGACCAGGTAGATCTACTGTCTCTATTATATTACGACAGAGAAGCTACATCTACTGTCTCTACTAAATTAAGACAGACTAGATGGATCTACATACTCTATTATACTATGACCAACCAGCAAGATCTACTGTCTCTAATATATTATGACAAACCAGTTAGATCTACTGTCACTATTATTTTATGACAGAACTGCTTGATCTACAGTCTCATATTATGGCAGACCAGCTAGATCTACTGTCTCTATTACATTATGACAGACCAGCAAGACCTACTGTCTCTATTACATTATGACAGACCAGCTAGATCTCCTGTCTCTATTAACTTATGACAGACCAGCTAGATCTACTGTCACTATTAACATTAGGACAGACCAGCTAGATCTACTGTCTCTAATACATTATGACAGACTAGCTGGATCTTCATTCTCTATTATAATATGACCGACCAGCAAGATCTCCTGTCTCTATTATTTTATTATAGAACAGCTAGATCTCCTGCCTCTAATATATTATGACAGACCAGCAAGATCTACCTACAATATTATATTATGACAGACCAGCTAGATCTACTGTCTCTATTATTTTATGGCAGACCAGCTAGATCTACTGTCTCTATTATATTATTATAGACCAGCTAGATCTTCTGTCACTATTATTTTATGGCAGACCAGCTAGATTTACTGTCTCTATTATATTATGACAGAGAAGCTCCGTCTGCTGTCTCTACTATATTACAACAGACCAGCTTTATCTCCTGTCTCTATTAACTTATGACAGACCAGCTAGATCTACTGTCTCTAATACATTATGACAGACCAGTTAGATCTACTGTCTCTGTTGTATTATGACAGACCAGCTAGATCTACTGTCTCCATTGTATAATGACAGACCAGCTAGATCTACCGTCTCTAATATATAATGACAGACCAGCTTTATCTCCTGTCTCTATTAACTTATGACAGACCAGCTAGATCTACTGTCACTATTACATTATGACAGACCAGCTAGTTCTACTGTCACTATTACATTATGACAGACCAGCTAAATCTACCGTCACTATTACATTATTACAGACAAGCTAGATCTACTGTCTCTAATACATTATGACAGACTAGCTGGATCTTCATTCTCTATTATACTATGACCAACCAGCAAGATCTCCTGTCTCTATTATTTTATTATAGAACAGCTAGATCTACTGCCTCTAATATATTATGACAGACCAGCAAGATCTACCTACTATATTATATTATGACAGACCAGCTTGATCTACTGTCTCTATTATTTCATGGCAGACCAGCTAGATCTACTGTCTCTATTAAATTATGACAGATCAGCAAGATCTACTGTCTCTATTATTTCATGGCAGACCAGCAAGATCTACCTACTATATTATATTATGACAGACCAGCTAGATCTACTGTCTCTAATATATTATGACAAACCAGCTAGATCTACTGTCTCTAATATAATATGACAGACCAGCTGCATCTACATTCTCTATTATACTATGACAGATCCGCTAGATCTACTGACTCTATTATATTATTACAGACCAGCTAGAGCTACTGTCACTATTCAATTTTGACATACCAGCTAGATCTACTGTCTCTAATATATTATGACAGACCAGTTAGATCTAATGTCTCTAATTTACTATGACAGACCAGCTAGATCTACTATCACTATTACATTATGACAGACCAGCAAGATCTACTGTCACTATTATACTATGACAGACCAGCTGGATTTACATTCTATATTATACTATGTCAGATCAGCTAGATCTACTGACTCTATTATATTATTACAGACCAGCTAGATCTACTGTCTCTAATATAATATGACAGACCAGCTGGATTTACATTCTATATTATACTATGTCAGATCAGCTAGATCTACTGACTCTATTATATTATTACAGACCAGCTAGATCTACTGTCTCTAATATAATATGACAGACCAGCTGCATCTACATTCTCTATTATACTATGTCAGATCAGCTAGATCTACTGACTCTATTATATTATTACAGACCAGCTAGATCTACTGTCACTATTAAATTATGACAGACCAGCTAGATCTTCAGTCTATATGATATTATGACAGACCAGCTAGATCTACTGTCTCTAATATATTATGACAAACCAGTTAGATCTACTGTCACTATTATATTATGACAGAACTGCTTGATCTACAGTCTCATATTATGGCAGACCAGCTAGATCTACTGTCTCTATTACATTATGACAGACCAGTTAGATCTACTGTCTCTAATTTATTATGACAGACCAGCTAGATCTACCGTCACTATTACATTATTACAGACCAGCTAGATCTACTGTCTCTATTAAATTATGACAGAAAAGCTAGATCTACTGTCTCTAATACATTATGACAGACCAGCTGGATCTTCATTCTCTATTATACTATGACAGACCAGCAAGATCTCCTGTCTCGATTATTTCATTATAGAACAGCTAGATCTACTGCCTCTAATATAATATGACAGACCAGCAAGATCTACCTGCTATATTATATTATGACAGACCAGCTAGATCTACTGTCTCTATTAAATTATGACAGACCAGCAAGATCTACCTACTATATTATGACAGACCAGCTAGATCTACTGTCTCTATTATCTTATGGCAGACCAGCTAGATCTACTGTCTCTATTATAATATGACAGAGAAGCTACGTCTACTGCCACTATTATATTACAACAGACCAGCTTTACCTACTGTCTCTATTAAATTATGACAGACCAGATAGATCTACTGTCTCTGTTGCATTATGACAGACCAGCTAGATCTACTGTTTCTCATATATTATGACAGACCACCTAGATCTACTGTCTCTATTATATTACGACAGAGAAGCTACATCTACTGTCTCTATTAAATTAAGACAGACTAGATGGATCTACATACTCTATTATACTATGACCAACCAGCAAGATCTACTGACTCTATTATATTATGACAGACCAGCTTGATCTACAGTCTCATATTATGGCAGACCAGCTAGATCTACTGTCTCTATTACATTATGACAGACCAGCAAGACCTACTGTCTCTATTACATTATGACAGACCAGCTAGATCTCCTGTCACTATTACATTATGACAGACCAGGTAAATCTACCGTCACTATTACATTATTACAGACAAGCTAGATCTACTGTCTCTAATACATTATGACAGACTAGCTGGATCTTCATTCTCTATTATACTATGACCGACCAGCAAGATCTCCTGTCTCTATTATTTTATTATAGAACAGCTAGATCTCCTGCCTCTAATATATTATGACAGACCAGCAAGATCTACCTACAATATTATATTATGACAGACCAGCTAGATCTACTGTCTCTATTATTTTATGGCAGACCAGCTAGATCTACTGTCTCTATTATATTATTATAGACCAGCTAGATCTTCTGTCACTATTATTTTATGGCAGACCAGCTAGATTTACTGTCTCTATTATATTATGACAGAGAAGCTCCGTCTGCTGTCTCTATTATATTACAACAGACCAGCTTTATCTCCTGTCTCTATTAACTTATGACAGACCAGCTAGATCTACTGTCTCTAATACATTATGACAGACCAGTTAGATCTACTGTCTCTGTTGTATTATGACAGACCAGCTAGATCTACTGTCTCCATTGTATAATGACAGACCAGCTAGATCTACTGTCTCTAATTTATTATGACAGACCAGCTAGATCTTCAGTCTCTATTAACTTATGACAGACCAGCTAGATCTACATCTACTGTCACTATTAACATTAGGACAGACCAGCTAGATCTACTGTCACTATTACATTATGACAGACCAGCTAGTTCTACTGTCACTATTACATTATGACAGACCAGCTAAATCAACCGTCACTATTACATTATTACAGACAAGCTAGATCTACTGTCTCTAATACATTATGACAGACTAGCTGGATCTTCATTCTCTATTATACTATGACCGACCAGCAAGATCTCCTGTCTCTATTATTTTATTATAGAACAGCTAGATCTACTGCCTCTAATATATTATGACAGACCAGCAAGATCTACCTACTATATTATATTATGACAGACCAGCTAGATCTACTGTCTCTATTATTTCATGGCAGACCAGCTAGATCTACTGTCTCTATTAAATTATGACAGACCAGCAAGATCTACTGTCACTATTAAATTATGACAGACCAGCTAGATCTACTGTCACTATTATATTACGACAGAGAAGCTACATCTAATGTCTCTACTAAATTAAGACAGACTAGATGGATCTACATACTCTATTATACTATGACCAACCAGCAAGATCTACTGTCTCCAATATATTATGACAGACCAGTTAGATCTAATGTCTCTAATTTATTATGACAGACCAGCTAGATCTACTATCATAATTACATTATGACAGACCAGCAAGATCTACTGTAACTATTATACTATGACAGACCAGCTAGATCTTCTGTCTCTATGATATTATGACAGACCAGCTAGATCTACTGTCTCTAATATAATATGAAAGAATAGCTGCATCTACATTCTCTATTATACTATGACAGATCAGCTAGATCTACTGACTCTATTATATTATTACAGACCAGCTAGAGCTACTGTCTCTATTAAATTATGAAAGACCAGCTAGATCTAATGTCTGTAATATATTATGACAGACCAGTTAGATCTAATGTCTCTAATGTATTATGACAGACCAGCTAGATCTACTATCACTATTACATTATGACAGACCAGCAAGATCTAATGTCACTATTATACTATGACAGACCAGCTAGATCTTCAGTCTATATGATATTATGACAGACCAGCTAGATCTACTGTCTCTAATATAATATGACAGACCAGCTGGATTTACATTCTATATTATACTATGTCAGATCAGCTAGATCTACTGGCTCTATTATATCATTACAGACCAGCTAGATCTACTGTCTCTAATATAATATAACAGACCAGGTGCATCTACATTTTCTATTATACTATGACAGATCAGCTAGACCTACTGACTCTATTATATTATTATTACAGACCAGCTAGATCTATTGGCCACTATTAAATTATGACATACCAGCTAGATCTACTGTCTCTAATATATTATGACAAACCAGTTAGATCGACAGTCTCTAATTTATTATGACAGACCAGCTAGATCTACTATCACTATTACATTATGACAGACCAGCAAGATCTACTGTCACTATTATACTATGACAGACCAGCTAGATCTTCAGTCTATATGATATTATGACAGACCAGCTAGATCTACTGTCTCTAATATAATATGACAGACCAGCTGGAATTACATTCTATATTATACTATGTCAGATCAGCTAGATCTACTGACTCTATTAAATTATGACATACCAGCTAGATCTACTGTCTCTAATATATTATGACAAACCAGTTAGATCTACTGTCACTATTATATTATGACAGAACTGCTTGATCTACAGTCTCATATTATGGTAGACCAGCTAGATCTACTGTCTCTATTACATTATGACAGACCAGTTAGATCTACTGTCTCTAATTTATTATGACAGACCAGCTAGATCTACCGTCACTATTACATTATTACAGACCAGCTAGATCTACTGTCTCTATTAAATTATGACAGACAAGCTAGATCTACTGTCTCTAATACATTATGACAGACCAGCTGGATCTTCATTCTCTATTATACTATGACAGACCAGCAAGATCTCCTATCTCGATTATTTCATTATAGAACAGCTAGATCTAATGCCTCTAATGTAATATGACAGACCAGCAAGATCTACCTACTATATTATATTATGACAGACCAGCTAGATCTACTGTCTCTATTATAATATGACAGAGAAGCTACGTCTACTGTCTCTATTATATTACAACAGACCAGCTTTATCTACTGTCTCTATTACATTATGACAGACCAGCTGGATCTACATTCTCTACTATACTATGATAGATCAGATATATCTACTGTCTCTAATATATTATGACAGACCAGCTGGATCAACTGTCTCTAATATATTATGACCGACCAGCAAGATCTACTATCTCTAATATATTATGACTGACCAGCTTAATCTACCATCTCTTTTATATTATGACAGAACACCAAGATCTACTGCCTCTTTTAGATTATGACAGACCAGCTAGATCTACTATCTCTAATATATTATGACAAACCAGTTAGATCTACTGTCACTATTATATTATGACAGTACTGCTTGATCTACAGTCTCATATTATGGCAGACCAGCTAGATCTACTGTCTCTATTACATTATGACAGACCAGCAAGATCTACTGTCTCTAATTTATTATGACAGACCAGCTGGATCTACATTCTCTATTATACTATGATAGATCAGCTAAATCTACTGTCTCTTATATTATGACAGACCCATTACATCGACTGAATCTATCAAATTACCAGCTGGATCAACTGTCTCTATAATATTTTGACAGACCCGCTAGAACTACTGTCTCTATTATATGACAGACAAGCTAGATCTACTATCTCTATTATATTACGACAGACCAGCTAGATCTACTGTCTCTAATATATTATGACAGACCAGCTAGATCTACTGTCACTATTACATTATGACAGACCAGCTGGATCTACATTCTCTATTATACTATGATAGATCAGCTAAATCAACTGGCTCTAATATATTATGAAAGACCAGCTGGATCTACATTCTCTATTATACTATGATAGATCAGCTAAATCTACTGTTTCTTATATTATGACAGACCAGCCTGATCTACATTCTCTATTATACTATGATAGATCAGCTAAATCTAATGCCTCTAATATATTATGACAGACCAGCTAGAACTACTGTCTCTATTATATTATGACAGACCAGCTATATCGACTGTCTCTATTAAATTATGACAGACAAGCTAGATCTACTGTCTCTATTATATTATTATAGACCAGCTAGATCTACTGTCTCTATTATATTATGACCGACCAGCAAGATCTACTGTCTCTAATATATTATGACTGACCAGCTGGATCTACATTCTCTATTATACTATGACAGACCAGTTAGATCTACTGTCTCTAATTTATTATGACAGACCAGCTTGATCTATAGTCTCATATTATGGCAGACCAGCTAGATCTACTGTCTCTATTATATTATGACAGACCAGTTAGATCTACTGTCTCTAATTTATTATGACAGACCAGCTAGATCTTCAGTCTCTATTATATTATGGCAGACCAGCTAGATCTACTGTCTCTATTATATTATGACAGAGAAGCTACGTCTGCTTTCTCTATTATATTACAACAGACCAGCTTTATCTCCTGTCTCTATTAAATTATGACAGACCAGCTAGATCTACTGGCACAATTACATTATGACAGACCAGCTAGATCTACTGTCACTATTACATTATGACAGACCAGCTAGTTCTACTGTCACTATTACATTATGACAGACAAGCTAGATCTAGCGTCACTATTACATTATTACAGACCAGCTAGATCTACTGTCTCTAATACATTATGACAGACCAGCTGGATATTCATTCTCTATTATACTATGACAGACCAGCAAGATCTCCTGTCTCGATTATTTCATTATAGAACAGCTAGATCTACTGCCTCTAATATATTATGACAGACCAGCAAGATCTACTGTCTCTAGTATAATATGACAGAGAAGCTACGTTTACTGTCTCTATTATATTACAACAGACCAGCTTTATCTACTGTCTCTATTAAATTATGACAGACCAGCTGGATCTACATTCTCTATTATACTATGATAGATCAGCTAAACCTACTGCCTCTAATATATTATGACAGACCAGCTGGATCTACATTCTCTATTATACTATGATAGATCAGCTAAATCTACTGTCTCTAATATATTATGACAGACCAGCTGGATCTACATTCTCTACTATACTATGATAGATCAGCTAAATCTACTGTCTCTAATATATTATGACAGACCAGCTGGATCTACATTCTCAATTATACTATGATAGATCAGCTATATCTACTGTCTCTAATATATTATGACAGACCAGCTGGATCTACCATCTCTTTTATATTATGACAGACAAGCTAGATCTACTGTCTCTATAATTATTATGACCGACAAGCAAGATCTACTATCTCTAATATATTATGACTGACCAGCTTAATCTACCATCTCTTTTATATTATGACAGAACACCAAGATCTACTGCCTCTTTTAGATTATGACAGACCATCTAGATCTACTGTCTCCATTATAATTTGATAGATCAGCTAAATCTACTGTCTCTTATATTATGACAGACCCATTACATCGACTGAATCTATCATATTACAAAAGACCAGCTGGATCAACTGTCTCTATAATATTTTGAAAGAACCGCTAGAACTACTGTCTCTATTATATGACAGACAAGCTAGATTTACTGTCTCTATTATATTACTATAGACCAGCTAGATCTACTGTCTCTAATATATTATGACAGACCAGCTAGATCTACTGTCACTATTACATTATGACAGACCAGCTAGATCTACTGTCTCTATTATATTACGACAGACCAGCTGGATCTACATTCTCTATAATACTATGACCTACCACCAAGATCTACTGTCTCTATTATTTTATTATAGACCAGCTAGATCTACTGTCTCTATTATATTATGACAGACCAGCTAGATCTACAGTCTCTAATATATAATGACAGACCAGCTAGATCTACTGTCACTATTACATTATGACAGACCAGCTAGATCTACTGTCACTATTACATTAACAGACCAGCTAGATCTAATGTCTGTAATATATTATGAGAGACCAGCTAGATCTACTGTCTCTATTATATTATGACAGACCAGCTAGATCTACAGTCGCTGTTGTATTATGACAGACCAGCTAGATCTATAGTCTCTGTTGTATTATGACAGACCAGCTAGATCTACTGTCTCTAATATATTATGACAGACCAGCTAGATCTACTGTCACTATGACATTATGACCAGCTAGATATACTGTCACTATTACATTATGACAGACCAGCAAGATCTACTGTTTCTATTATATTATTATAGACCAGCTAGATCTACTGTCACTATTACATTATGACAGACAGGCTAGATCTACTGTCTTTGTTGTATTATGACAGACCAGCTAGATCTACTGTCTCTAATATATTATGACAGACCAGCAAGATCTACTGTCTCCATTATAATTTGATAGATCAGCTAAATCTACTGTCTCTTATATTATGACAGACCCATTACATCGACTGAATCTATCATATTACAAAAGACCAGCTGGATCAACTGTCTCTATAATATTTTGAAAGAACCGCTAGAACTACTGTCTCTATTATATGACAGACAAGCTAGATTTACTGTCTCTATTATATTACTATAGACCAGCTAGATCTACTGTCTCTAATATATTATGACAGACCAGCTAGATCTACTGTCACTATTACATTATGACAGACCAGATAGATCTAATGTCTCTATTATATTACGACAGACCAGCTGGATCTACATTCTCTATAATACTATGACCTACCACCAAGATCTACTGTCTCTATTATTGTATTATAGACCAGCTAGATCTACTGTCTCTATTATATTATTATAGACCAGCAAGATCTTCTGTCACTATTAAATTATGACAGACCAGCTAGATTTACCGTCTCTAATATATAATGACAGACCAGCTAGATCTACTGTCACTATTACATTATGACAGACCAGCTAGATCTACTGTCACTATTACATTAACAGACCAGCTAGATCTAATGTCTGTAATATATTATGACAGACCAGCTGGAACTACATTCTCTATTATACTATGACTGACCAGCAAGATCTATTGTCTCTATTATATTATGAGAGACCAGCTAGATCTACTGTCTCTATTATATTATGACAGACCAGCTAGATCTACAGTCTCTGTTGTATTATGACAGACCAGCTAGATCTATAGTCTCTGTTGTATTATGACAGACCAGCTAGATCTACTGTCTCTAATATATTATGACAGACCAGCTAGATCTACTGTCACTATGACATTATGATAGACCAGCTAGATATACTGTCACTTTTACATTATGACAGACCAGCAAGATCTACTGTCTCTATTATATTATTATAGACCAGCTAGATCTACTGTCACTATTACATTATGACAGACAGGCTAGATCTACTGTCTTTGTTGTATTATGACAGACCAGCTAGATCTACTGTCTCTAATATATTATGACAGACCAGCTAGATCTACTGTCACTATTACATTATGACAGACCAGCTAGATCTAACGTCACTATTACATTATGACAGACCAGCTAGATCTACTGTCACTATTATATTATTATAGACCAGCTAGATCTTCTGTCACTATTAAATTATGACAGACCAGTTAGGTCTACTGTCTCTGTTGTATTATGATAGACCAGCTAGATTTACCGTCTCTAATATATAATGACAGACCAGCTAGATCTACTGTCACTATTACATTATGACAGACCAGCTAGATCTACTGTCTCTATTAAATTATGAAAGACCAGCTAGATCTAATGTCTGTAATATATTATGACAGACCAGCTGGAACTACACTCTCTATTATACTATTACTGACCAGCAAGATCTATTGTCTCTATTATATTATGAGAGACCAGCTAGATCTACAGTCTCTGTTGTATTATGACAGACCAGCTAGATCTATAGTCTCTGTTGTATTATGACAGACCAGCTAGATCTACTGTCTCTAATATATTATGACAGACCAGCTAGATCTGCTGTCACTATTACATTATGATAGACTAGCTAGATATACTGTCACTATTACATTATGACAGACCAACAGGATCTACTCTCTCTATTATATTATTATAGACCAGCTAGATCTACTGTCGCTATTACATTATGCCAGACAGGCTAGATCTACTGTCTCTGTTGTATTATGACAGACCAGCCAGATCTACTGTCTCTATTCTATTATGACTGTCCAGCTAGATCTATTGTCCCTATTATATTATCACAGACCAGTTAGATCTACTGTCTCATATTATGGCAGACCAGCTAGATCTACTGTCTCTGTTGTATTATGACAGACCAGCTAGATTTACCGTCTCAAATATGTAATGACAGACCAGCTAGACCAACTGTCACTATTACATTATGACAGACCAGCTAGATCTACTGTCACTATTACATTATGACAGACCTGCTAGATCTACTGTCTCTAATACATTTTGACAGACCAGTTAGGTCTACTGTCTCTGTTGTATTATGATAGACCAAGTAGATTTACCGTCTCTAATATATAATGACAGACCAGCTAGATCTACTGTCACTATTACATTATGACAGACCAGCTAGATCTACTGTCACTATTACATTATGACAGACCAGCTAGATCTACTGTCTCTATTAAATTATGAAAGACCAGCTAGATCTAATGTCTGTAATATATTATGACAGACCAGCTGGAACTACACTCTCTATTATACTATGACTGACCAGCAAGATCTATTGTCTCTAATATATTATGAGAGACCAGCTAGATCTACAGTCTCTGTTGTATTATGACAGACCAGCTAGATCTATAGTCTCTGTTGTATTATGACAGACCAGCTAGATCTACTGTCACTATTACATTATGATAGACTAGCTAGATATACTGTCACTATTACATTATGACAGACCAACAGGATCTACTCTCTCTATTATATTATTATAGACCAGCTAGATCTACTGTCGCTATTACATTATGCCAGACAGGCTAGATCTACTGTCTCTGTTGTATTATGACAGACCAGCCAGATCTACTGTCTCTATTCTATTATGACTGTCCAGCTAGATCTATTGTCCCTATTATATTATGACAGACCAGTTAGATCTACTGTCTCATATTATGGCAGACCAGCTAGATCTACTGTCTCTATTATATTATGACAAACCAGTTAGATCTACTGTCTCTAATTTATTATGACAGACCAGTTAGAGCTACTGTCTCTGTTGTATTATGACAGACCAGCTAGATTTACCGTCTCTAATATATAATGACAGACCAGCTAGACCAACTGTCACTATTACATTATGACAGACCAGCTAGATCTACTGTCACTATTACATTATGACAGACCAGCAAGATCTACTGTCACTATTACATTATGACTGTCCAGCTAGATCTATTGTCCCTATTATATTATGACAGACCAGTTAGATCTACTGTCTCTAATTTATTATGACAGACCAGATTGATCTACAGTCTCATATTATGGCAGACCAGCTAGATCTACTGTCTCTATTATATTATGACAGACCAGTTAGATCTACTGTCTCTAATTTATTATGACAGACCAGCTAGATCTTCAGTCTCTATTATATTATGGCAGACCAGCTAGATCTACTGTCTCTATTATATTATGACAGAGAAGCTATGTCTGCTTTCTCTATTATATTACAACAGACCAGCTTTATCTCCTGTCTCTATTAAATTATGACAGACCAGCTAGATCTACTGGCACAATTGCATTATGACAGACCAGCTAGATCTACTGTCACTATTACATTATGACAGACCAGCTAGTTCTACTGTCACTATTACATTATGACAGACCAGCTAGATCTACCGTCACTATTACATTATTACAGACCAGCTAGATTTACCGTCTCTAATACATTATGACAGACCAGCTGGATCTTCATTCTACATTATACTATGACAGACCAGCAAGATCTCCTGTCTCGATTATTTCATTATAGAACAGCTAGATCTACTGCTTCTAATATATTATGACAGACCAGCAAGATCTACTGTCTCTAGTATAATATGACAGAGAAGCTACGTTTACTGTCTCCATTATATTACAACAGACAAGCTTTATCTACTGTCTCTATTAAATTATGACAGACCAGCTGGATCTACATTCTCTATTATACTATGATAGATCAGCTAAATCTACTGTCTCTAATATATTATGACAGACCAGCTGGATCTACATTCTCTATTATACTATGATAGATCAGCTATATCTACTGTCTCTCTTATATTATGACCGACCAGCAAGATCTACTATCTCTAATATATTATGACTGACCAGCTTAATCTACCATCTCTTTTATATTATGACAGAACAACAAGATCTACTGCCTCTTTTAGATTATGACAGACCAGCTAGATCTAATGTCTCCATTATAATTTGATAGATCAGCTAAATCTACTGTCTCTTATATTATGACAGACCCATTACATCGACTGAATCTATCATATTACAAAAGACCAGCTGGATCAACTGTCTCTATAATATTTTGAAAGAACCGCTAGAACTACTGTCTCTATTATATGACAGACAAGCTAGATTTACTGTCTCTATTATATTACTACAGACCAGCTAGATCTACTGTCTCTAATATATTATGACAGACCAGCTAGATCTACTGTCACTATTACATTATGACAGACCAGCTAGATCTACTGTCACTATTACATTATGACAGACAAGCTAGATCTACTGTCTCTAATATATTATGACAGACAAGCTAGATTTACTGTCTCTAATATATTATGACAGACCAGCTAGATCTACTGCCTCTATTATATTACGACAGACCAGCTGGATCTACATTCTCCATAATACTATGACCTACCACCAAGATCTACTGTCTCTATTATTTTATTATAGACCAGCTAGATCTACTGTCTCTATTATATTATTATAGACCAGCTAGATCTTCTGTCACTATTAAATTATGACAGACCAGCAAGATCTACTGTCTCTAATATATTATGACAGACAGCTAGATCTACTGTCTTTGTTGCATTATGACAGAGAAGCTCCGTCTGCTCTCTCTATTATATTACAACATAACAGCTTTATCGCCTGTCTCTATTAACTTATGACAGACCAGCTAGATCTACTGTCTCTTTTAAATTATGACAGACAAGCTAGATCTACTGTCTCTATTATATAATGACCGACCAGCAAGATCTACTATCTCTAATATATTATGACTGACCAGCTTAATCTACCATCTCTTTTATATTATGACAGACCAGCTAGATCTACTGTCTCTATTATATTACGACAGACCAGCTGGATCTACATTCTCTATAATACTATGACCTACCACCAAGATCTACTGTCTCTATTATTTTATTATAGACCAGCTAGATCTACTGTCTCTATTATATTATTATAGACCAGCTAGATCTTCTGTCACTATTAAATTATGACAGACAGCTAGATCTACTGTCTTTGTTGCATTATGACAGAGAAGCTCCGTCTGCTCTCTCTATTATATTACAACATAACAGCTTTATCTCCTGTCTCTATTAACTTATGACAGACCAGCTAGATCTGCTGTCTCTTTTAAATTATGACAGACAAGCTAGATCTACTGTCTCTATTATATAATGACCGACCAGCAAGATCTACTATCTCTAATATATTATGACTGACCAGCTTAATCTACCATCTCTTTTATATTATGACAGAACACCAAGATCTACTGCCTCTTTTAGATTATGACAGACCAGCTAGATCTACTGTCTCCATTATAATTTGATAGATCAGTTAAATCTACTGTCTCTTATATTATGACAGACCCATTACATCGACTGAATCTATCATATTACGAAAGATCAGCTGGATCAACTGTCTCTAATATATTATGACAGACCAGCTAGAACTACTGTCTCTATTATATTATGACAGACCAGCTATATCTACTGTCTCTATTATATTATGACCGACCAGCAAGATCTACTGTCTCTAATATATTATGACTGACCAGCTTAATCTACCATCTATTTAATATTATGACAGAACACCAAGATCTACTGGCTCTTTTAGATTATGACAGACCAGCTAGATCTAATGTCTCCATTATAATTTGATAGATCAGCTAAATCTACTGTCTCTATTATATGACAGACAAGCTAGATCTACTGTCTCTATTATATTACGACAGACCAGCTAGATCTACTGTCTCTAATATATTATGACAGACCAGCTAGATCTACTGTCACTATTACATTATGACAGACCAGCAAGATCTAACGTCACTATTACATTATGACAGACCAGCTAGATCTACTGTCTCTATTATATTATTATAGACCAGCTAGATCTTCTGTCACTATTAAATTATGACAGACCAGCTAGATCTACTGTCTCTATTATATTATTATAGACCAGCTAGATCTACTGTCTCTTTTAAATTATGACAGACCTGCTAGATCTACTGTCTCTAATACATTATGACAGACCAGTTAGGTCTACTGTCTCTGTTGTATTATGATAGACCAGCTAGATTTACCGTCTCTAATATATAATAACAGACCAGCTAGATCAACTGTCACTATTACATTATGACAGACCAGCTAGATCTACTGTCACTATTACATTGACAGACCAGCTAGATCTACTGTCTCTATTAAATTATGAAAGACCAGCTAGATCTAATGTCTGTAATATATTATGACAGACCAGCTGGAACTACATTCTCTATTATACCATGACTGACCAGCAAGATCTATTGTCTCTATTATATTATGAGAGACCAGCTAGATCTACTGTCTCTATTATATTATGAGAGACCAGCTAGATCTACTGTCTCTATTATATTATGACAGACCAGCTAGATCTATAGTCTCTATTTGTGCTTTTGGTTCCATTGCTGAAAGAACATATCTATTTTCGTATTGATTTGTCCGTGCCATTTGACTTTGCACACAAGGTCAGAACAGCATATTGACTGAATGACAACTCGTGTATGAAGAACTTTATGTAGATTCAACTCGTGTATGAAGAACTTTATGTAGATTCAACTTGGTATTATGGTATTATGACAAACCAGCTAGATCTACTGTCTCTAATATATTATGACAGACCAGCTAGATCTACTGTCACTATTACATTTTGATAGACCAGCTAGATATACTGTCACTATTACATTATGACAGACCAACAAGATCTACTCTCTCTATTATAATATTATAGACCAGCTAGATCTACTGTCGCTATTACATTATGACAGACAGGCTAGATATACTGTCTTTGTTGTATTATGACAGACCAGCCAGATCTACTGTCTCTAATATATTATGACAGACCAGCTTGATCTACAGTCTCATATTATGGCAGACCAGCTAGATCTACTGTCTCTATTATACTATGATAGATCAGCTAAATCTACTGCCTCTAATATATTATGACAGACCAGCTAGATCTACATTCTCTATTATACTATGATAGATCAGCTAAATCTACTGTCTCTAATATATTATGACAGACCAGCTGGATCTACATTCTCTACTATACTATGATAGATCAGCTATATCTACTGTCTCTAATATATTATGACAGACCAGCTGGATCTACCATCTCATTTATATTATGACAGACAAGCTAGATCTACTGTCTCTATTATATTATGACCGACCAGCAAGATCTACTATCTCTAATATATTATGACTGACCAGCTTAATCTACCATCTATTTAATATTATGACAGAACACCAAGATCTACTGTCACTATTAAATTATGACAGACCAGCTAGATCTACTGTCTCCATTAAATTATGGCAGACCAGCTAGATCTAATGTCTGTAATATATTATGACAGACCAGCTGGATCTACATTCTCTATTATACTATGATAGATCAGCTAAATCTATTGTCTCTAATATATTATGACAGACCAGCTGGATCAACTGTCTCTATAATATATTGACAGACCCGCAAGAACTACTGTCTCTATTAAATTAAGACAGACAAGCTAGATCTACTGTCTCTATTATATTATTATAGACCAGCTAGATCTACTGTCTCAATTATATTATGACCGACCAGCAAGATCTACTGTCTCTAATATATTATGACTGACCAGCTTAATCTACCATCTATTTTATATTATGACAGAACACCAAGATCTACTGGCTCTTTTAGATTATGACAGACCAGCTAGATCTACTGTCTCTGTTATAATTTGATAGATCAGCTAAATCTACTGTCTCTATTATATGACAGACTATTATATTACGACAGACCAGCTAGATCTACTGTCTCTTTTAATTATGAAAGACCAGCTAGATCTAATGTCTGTAATATATTATGACAGACCAGCTGGAACTACATTCTCTATTATACTATGACTGACCAGCAAGATCTATTGTCTCTGTTATATTATGAGAGACCAGCTAGATCTACTGTCTCTGTTATATTATGACAGACCAGCTAGATCTACAGTCTCTGTTGTATTATGACAGACCAGCTAGATCTATAGTCTCTGTTGTATTATGACAGACCAGCTAGATCTACTGTCTCTAATATATTATGACAGACCAGCTAGATCTACTGTCACTATTACATTATGATAGACCAGCTAGATATACTGTCACTATTACATTATGACAGACCAACAAGATCTACTCTCTCTATTATATTATTATAGACCAGCTAGATCTACTGTCGCTATTACATTATGACAGACAGGCTAGATCTACTGTCTCTGTTGTATTATTACAGACCAGCCAGATCTACTGTCTCTATTCTATTATGACTGTCCAGCTAGATCTATTGTCCCTATGATATTATGACAGACCAGTTAGATCTACTGTCTCTAATTTATTATGACAGACCAGCTTGATCTACAGTCTCATATTATGGCAGACCAGCTAGATCTACTGTCTCTATTATATTATGACAGACCAGTTAGATCTACTGTCTCTAATTTATTATGACAGACCAGCTTGATCTACAGTCTCATATTATGGCAGACCAGCTAGATCTACTGTCTCTAATTTATTATGACAGACCAGCTTTATCTCCTGTCTCTATTAAATTATGACAGACCAGCTAGATCTACTGTCACTATTACATTATGACAGATCAGCTATATCTACTGTCACTATTGCATTATGACAGACCAGCTAGTTCTACTGTCACTATTACATTATGACAGACCAGCTAGATCTACTGTCACTATTGCATTATGACAGACCAGCTAGTTCTACTGTCTCTAATACATTATGACAGACCAGCTGGATCTTCATTCTCTATTATACTATGACCGACCAGCAAGATCTCCTGTCTCGATTATTTCATTATAGAACAGCTAGATCTACTGCCTCTAATATATTATGACAGACCAGCAAGATCTACCTACTATATTATATTATGACAGACCAGCTAGATCTACTGTCTCTATTATAATATGACAGCGAAGCTACGTCTACTGTCTCTATTAGATTACAACAGACCAGCTTTATCTACTGTCTCTATTAAATTATGACAGACCAGCTGGATCTACATTCTCTATTATACTATGATAGATCAGCTAAATCTATTGTCTCTAATATATTATGACAGACCAGCTGGATCAACTGTCTCTATAATATATTGACAGACCCGCAAGAACTACTGTCTCTATTAAATTATGACAGACAAGCTAGATCTACTGTCTCTATTATATTATTATAGACCAGCAAGATCTACTGTCTCAATTATATTATGACCGACCAGCAAGATCTACTGTCTCTAATATATTATGACAGACCAGCAAGATCTACCTACTATATTATATTATGACAGACCAGCTAGATCTACTGTCTCTATTATAATATGATAGAGAAGCTACGTCTACTGTCTCTATTATATTACAACAGACCAGCTTTATCTACTGTCTCTATTAAATTATGACAGACCAGCTGGATCTACATTCTCTATTATACTATGATAGATCAGCTAAATCTACTGTCTCTAATATATTATGACAGACCAGCTGGATCAACTGTCTCTATAATATATTGACAGACCCGCAAGAACTACTGTCTCTATTAAATTATGACAGACAAGCTAGATCTACTGTCTCTATTATATTATTATAGACCAGCTAGATCTACTGTCTCAATTATATTATGACCGACCAGCAAGATCTACTGTCTCTAATATATTATGACTGACCAGCTTAATCTACCATCTCTTTTATATTATGACAGAACACCAAGATCTACTGGCTCTTTTAGATTATGACAGACCAGCTAGATCTACTGTCTCCGTTATAATTTGATAGATCAGCTAAATCTACTGTCTCTATTATATGACAGACAAGCTAGATCTACTGTCTCTATTATATTACGACAGACCAGCTAGATCTACTGTCTCTAATATATTATGACAGACCAGCTAGATCTACTGTCACTATTACATTATGACAGACCAGCTAGATCTACTGTCTCTATTATATTATTATAGACCAGCTAGATCTACTGTCACTATTAAATTATGACAGACCAGCTAGATCTAATGTCTGTAATATATTATGACAGACCAGCTGGAACTACATTCTCTATTATACGATGACTGACCAGCAAGATCTATTGTCTCTATTATATTATGAGAGACCAGCTAGATCTACTGTCTCTATTATATTATGACAGACCAGCTAGATCTACAGTCTCTGTTGTATTATAACAGACAGCTAGATCTACTGTCTCTAATATATTATGACAGACCAGCTAGATCTACTGTCACTATGCCATTATGATAGACCAGCTAGATATACTGTCACTATTACATTATGACAGACCAGCAAGATCTACTGTCTCTATTATATTATTATAGACCAGCTAGATCTACTGTCACTATTACATTATGACAGACAGGCTAGATCTACTGTCTTTGTTGTATTATGACAGACCAGCCAGATCTACTGTCTCTATTCTATTATGACTGTCCAGCTAGATCTATTGTCCCTATTATATTATGACAGACCAGTTAGATCTACTGTCTCTAATTTATTATGACAGACCAGTTAGATCTACTGTCTCTAATTTATTATGACAGACCAGCTAGATCTTCAGTCTCTATTACATTATGACAGACCAGCTAGATCTACTGTCACTATTACATTGACAGACCAGCTAGATCTACTGTCTCTATTAAATTATGACAGACCAGCTAGATCTAATGTCTGTAATATATTATGAGAGACCAGCTAGATCTACTTTCTCTAGAGAGACGTGGCTCTGGGGGAACCAGGGACAGAGAGATGTGGCTCTGGCGGAACCAGGGACAGAGAGACGTGGCTCTGGCGGAACCAGGGACAGAGAGACGTGGCTCTGGGGGAACCAGGGACAGAGAGACGTGGCTCTGGGGGAACCAGGGACAGAGAGACGTGGCTCTGGGGGAACCAGGGACAGAGAGACGTGGCTCTGGGGGAACCAGGGACAGAGAGACGTGGCTCTGGGGGAACCAGGGACAGAGAGACGTGGCTCTGGGGGAACCAGGGATAGAGAGACGTGGCTCTGGGGGAACCAGGGATAGAGAGACGTGGCTCTGGGAAACCAGGGACAGAGAGACGTGGCTCTGGGGGAACCAGGGACAGAGAGACGTGGCTCTGGGGGAACCAGGGATAGAGAGACGTGGCTCTGGGGGAACCAGGGACAGAGAGACGTGGCTCTGGGGGAACCAGGGACAGAGAGACGTGGCTCTGGGGGAACCAGGGACAGAGAGACGTGGCTCTGGGGGAACCAGGGACAGAGACACGTGGCTCTGGGGGAACCAGGGACAGAAACCTCTATAGCACCTATGATATGGATATATCAGCCAATGTCCTCAACGGACACTGAAACGTAATATCCAGATCATAATGTTAATTGATTGTGACACACATCCGGCATGGTCCATCCAGTCTGCCAGAAGTCAAGTGTGGTGATTCAAATTGTACAAGGACAAATGGCACTCTGGATGGGGCCAAGTAACTTTTTGGCCTACTCAATGTCTTTGCCATGGTGACATACAGCTGCTCTCTTCTAAGGCACATTAGATCCCCCATCATCCCTTGCCTATGCAACACATGCAAAAGACACTAGTGCCAAAGCAGTAAATAGGGACCTCTAGGGGCAGAATGCAGATAAGACATTAACTACTGGAACGTGGGTATAGGCCTAGTGGAAATGTGCCCGAGTGATTGGGAAAGGGGAAAGGGGGGATACTTAGTCAGAAGTACAACTGAATGCATTCAACTGAAATGTGTCTTCCGCATTTAACCCAAACCCTCTGATTCAGAGAGGTGCGGGGTCTGCCATAATCGACATCCACCTATTCGGCGCCCGGGGTTCAGTGCCTTGTTCAGGGGCAGAATGACAGATTTTTACCTTGTCGGCTCGGGGATTCGATCCAGCAGCTGTCCCAATGCTCTAACCACTACAGCCCATTGGAAATCAATACATTCGAAATACACAATGGAACTCCATAAAACAAGACTTGCAATACTTACAGGAATGGCGGTTGGAATGTGTACACGGGATGCAATGGTTGCTGGGATAGCGACGGGCATGGTCTGTTCATTAGGCAGCTGAAAGAGTATGGGGAAAGTGCCAGAGACTGGACTGGAGCGAAGACAAAAGACACTATGGGTTACACAACAAACAGCAATTAGATAGTTTTTCAAAAAATATATAATTTAAGAAAATTATGATACACTTTACACTACAAAAAAAATGTATTAATAAACTTAACCAGCAATCAAAGGAACATAACTTAACAGCCTAATTAAATGGATTTGTATTCACACAATATGGTACCAGTCCTGGTGACTGACATCAAACCAAAGAGTAAACTTTTTAATGAACCATCTGACCACGAAATGCAATATAATAAAGACATAATAGCACAAAAATTATTCCAAGAAAGAAATCAAGCTAAAAAAGAACATTTAAAAAATGACAAAAAAATAACTAAACATATATATATATATATATATATATTTGACTTACTTACACTATTGGCCTTTTAGAGGATGCGGCTTGGGTAATTACAGAGCTAGATGTTGGCGATGGGAGAGCGTGCTGTATAACAACACTAGCATCTGAGGTTGCTAGAAGCACATTGGGGACTTGGAGAGATGCAGGATGGACTATAGTAGAGCTTGGCAGTGAGGACGGCTGCAAAGATAACTCCAGAAAACACCATTAGAGACCTTAGCTGCATGAATAGTTCCAACGAAAACCATTTTCTAGATTTCAACAGTGAAATAATGCCCTAGTGTTGTCTAACTCCTGTAATACCGTTTACAAAGATAGAGTACTAACTGATAATCAAATAGTTACTATGGGTCTGGTGTACAAAATATAGCCCAAAAGTGATTTCTTTATCCAAACCATTTGTACAGTTCTGGTAGAAATGTGTTCTTTTTGTGAAGGAGTGAAAGCATCAATCAAAGCAGTGTGGAAGAGAATCAGTGTTTCATCGGATAAAACAGTACAGTGAGACTATTCAACGGAAGACAAAGCTCCCAGAAAAATAAGTGGTTAGTCTGTGAAGAAGCTATTCAAAAAGGTGGTTAGTCTGTGAAGAAACTATTCAAAAAGGTGGTTAGTCTGTGAAGAAACTATTCAAAAAGGTGGTTAGTCTGTGAAGAAACTATTCAAAAAGGTGGTTAGTCTGTGAAGAAACTATTCAAAAAGGTGGTTAGTCTGTGAAGAAGCTATTCAAAAAGGTGCTGCAAATGAGTATAAACTTCATTCTGAGAAGACAAAATATTTTAAACTGTAGATCAACTCCATTACACTGGGTGGTCATAACGGAGAACTATTCACTCTGAGCTTCATGCAATGTAGTTGAGCAACATCTCTGATAAGCCATACATTTGGGGTTCACGGATACCGTATGACTAGACTTATGGTAGTACGTCTGTATAGTTTTATTTTTTCTACTGTTATGTTACCAGGTAAGTTGACTGAGAACACATTATCCTTTACAGCAACGACCTTGGGAATAGTTAAAGGGGAGAGGAGGGGGATGAATGAGCCAATTGTAAACTGGGGATGATTAGGTGACCGTAATGGTTTGAGGGCCAGATAGGGAATTTAGCCAGGACACCGGGGTCAACACCCCTACTCTTACAATATCTTTAATGACCTCAGAGAGTCAGGACACCCGTTTAACGTCCCATCCGACAGACAGCACCCTACACAGAGCAGTGTCCCCAATCACTGCCCTGGGGCAATGGAATATTTTTTAGAGCAGAGGAATGAGTGCCTCATACTGGCCCTCCAACACCACTTCCAGCAGCATCTGGTCTCCCATCCAGGGACCAACCCTACTTAGCTTCAGAAGCAAGCCAGCAGTGGGATGCAGGGTGGTATGCTGTTGGTAGAGTTAGCCTACATGGTAGCAAAGACAATTGCATTTTTCCCACTTCCCACCCGCTTGAATGAATTCTATCACTTAGCAGTGGTGTAAAGTACTTCAGTCAAAAAAATATTTTAAGTTCTACTTAAGTAGTTTGAGGGAATCTGTACTTTACTATTTTGACAACTTTTACTTCACTACATTCCTGACGAAAAGATGGTACTGTTCACTCCATAGATTTTCCGTGACAACCCAAAGTACTCATTACATTTTGAATGCTTAGCAGGACAGGAACATTGTGAAAGTCATGGACCTATCAAGAGAACACCTGGTCATCCCTACTGCCTATGGTCTAGTGGACTCATTAAACACAAATGCATATTTTGTAAATATTGTCTGAGTGTTGGTGTGCCCCTGGCTATCCATAAATAAATAAAAATAATTTTAAAAATGGTACCATCTGCTTTGCTTAATATAATGAATTTTAAATTATTTATACTTTTGATACTTAAGTATATTTCAAACCTAATACTTTTCGGCTTCTCCTCAAGTAGTATTTTACTGGGTGACTTTCTATTAAGGTATCTTTACTTTTACTCGAGTATGACAACTGGGTACTTTCGCCGCCACTGTCACTTAGTAATTGATTTGAAACCCCTTGTAGTGCTTACCGGCTACTGTGACACTGTTGCCTCTTGCTGGACCAAACTTTAGTGTCATCTCATGTTTGTGTTCGTGGACAGCCAAATGGTCTTCATTTGTAAATCGCTATGAAAAGATGATAAATATATACTTTACACATTACACATATAACCACAAAGCAAACCACAGGGACTTTTAAAACATACCTGACCACATCCAGGAGCAGAACATAAGAACGGTTGGTCATCACTCATATTTAGGAATTCCTTTTACACCCGGAATAAAGAATATATATATATATATGATTTGTACTTTGGTAGGTAGAACATTCCAGATTAATGTTCCTCACCTTATAGGCTCTTTCAAAGATTTTATCTTGGGGACATAGCTTATTGATGGAAAGTTGGCAACTTCCTCTTGTAAATGCATGGTCTTTTCCAATCAGGAGTGAGAATATTGTTGGGGTTAGAACAAAAAAAAATCTCTTATCAAAATGGTTAGTGGAAACTCGAATTGTGAAAGATGACACTCGACGTCATAGTGCGTTTATTCAGAAGAAACAGTTGAAACCCAATTACTTAGAATTGTTCAAAAAAATCATTCAGCGCATTCTTACAAAACAATGTGCAATGGTTTTGTTTACACAGCACTCCTCCGCATCACCAACTAGCTTGCTTGCTCGTCCTATCCACACCGCCTTAACATCTGCAAGCATAGTACGGTCGCCATATTAACTATATTTACTAATGTTAATACATGAAGGATGTGCATTTATCACAGACTCGTTTTTCTTAACGCTTAAATCCCCACTAATGCCAAGAAATCGGTACACGTGCGATATCTTTGTGTACAATCTCCTTGAGCTCGTGCACACTTACCCACCAGCGCAACCCTTCGTATCGAAATCCCTCGTCTGTGCAACTCTCGCGAGAGCAGCATCTCCGCCGTACAGATAGCAACCGCAATTTTATAGAAATGAAGAGAAATCGGTTGACAATACATTTTAGAATATTGTCAATTTCAATTATCTTTATAGCTAGTCATTAAAATAAATGCTGTGATAATTCCAACGACCTTGTGTGGATATGACAGCAGAGATTTGGTGCATGCAGTATGCTAGGCCAATGCCAAACAACCACAATGAAACATAACATTTCATATAAAGCACACAAGCGTCCAGATTATTAGAGGATCTAATCTTGAATAAAGTGCTAGGTCAGCAAAGGAACGATCGACATGGGAGTCCAGGTGAACAAGGGGAGAAGGCAGTGGGAAATGAATCCCACCAGAACAGTGAGAATTTATTACAGAAGTCTCCTAAATACAAAAGGTAAATGTTATTATCATTTGTGGGATGGAGGAATGAACCCTGGTAAATACCAAATGCAAAACTGTCCAAAATGAAAGCAAAAAGGAGAAATCTTTTTGGATGAGATCAAGTAGTACCATTATCAGTTAAATGTTTTCTGTTCTGTGCCGACTGAACATAACCCTGGGTCTTGAAAATGTGACAACCAGGAGCCGGGGTATGAAGGGTGACCCATCTCCAGAAACTACACGGCATGTATGAGAGTATTGGAATTATCTTCAGAAATCGTTGCATCAAAGACACTATGGATGAATTTCCTCTGGGCCCATCCAATTTGGCAATATTTTGGATCTGGTGTTCTCAGGCATCTTAAAGCTCTAAAATATATTTCTAATTAAATTAGCCAATATTATCCAAGGGAATCATATCAACACCTGCAGGCTTTTTAACAGACTACGCATGTTCATTCAGAGTATCCCAAATAAACTGGACCAGTGACCACTATTTAGCACCATCAAATTGTCTAGATTTATTTAATGCCATTTACAAAAGCAAGCGTTCACTTGCTGCCTACTTACATACTTCTATAGAACTGCACTTGAACCAACAAAAGCATCAATGTGGACCCACAGAAGCGAACATATGATGCATTGGAAAATGTGCCAGACTGATTTACAGTAAATTAAGCAGTTCCTTTGTATAATCCCATGCTGACATTCAATAGAAGCTAGTTGTCTTCTTGATTGTGGTGAAACATAATTCCCAACAGAAAACATACTGCCATATGTTAAATAGTCAAATACATGCATTTTAATTATGTAATTTCTTACATTTTTACAAAACATGTTTTTGTTATTTAGACTTTGAAAATATAAATTTCCATGATACCAACACAGAACATTTTTGGTAACCACAATAAAATATGGAGTCACATCAGTAATTACAGTGTTTCTATGAACAATAGATTTGTTACATAGCAAACAAGATTAAGAAGGCAACCATCAAACAGAATAGACCCATGGCTTCAGACAGGGCGAATCCCAGGATAGCATAGGAGAACAGCTGCTGCTTCAGAGATGGGTTCCTGCAAAACACAACACATTTCTACGTAAAAGTCAGCTTTTAAAATCTTTTTTTTTCCCTTCTGAAAGCTGACATTGACAAGCACATATCTAGGCATCCATTTGTAGATGTGGACTTACCTGGCATATCCAATAATGAGACTGCCAAACACTGTCCCAATTCCAGCACCGGATCCAGCCACTCCGACCGTGGCTGCTCCAGCACCAATGAACTTAGCGGCTGTGTCGATGTCCCTGCTCACAGCACTGGTCTGGAAGCCTCTCAGTGCTACTTGGGTGAAGGGGCTCTGTGGCATGAGGGCTACATTGTTCTGAAAAACAAAGCAAGCCTCTTTTTAATGATGGATAAAAGCACTTCCTACATCAATGTCCATTAGGGGGCTTGAAAACTTCCTACATCAATGTCCATTAGGGGGCTTGAAAACATCCTACATCAATGACCATTAGGGGGCTTGAAAACGTCCTACATCAATGACCATTAGGGGGCTTGAAAACATCCTACATCAATGACCATTAGGGGGCTTGAAAACGTCCTACATCAATGACCATTAGGGGGCTTGAAAACATCCTACATCAATGACCATTAGGGGGCTTGAAAACTTCCTACATCAATGGCCATTAGGGGGCTTGAAAACTTCCTACATCAATGACCATTAGGGGGCTTGAAAACTTCCTACATCAATGGCCATTAGGGGGCTTGAAAACATCCTACATCAATGGCCATTAGGGGGCTTGAAAACATTGCATTATATTCGACAGTGAAGGGCATAAAACCTACTGCAAGAAGAGTCTTTCCTCACCTCGGTGTTGACCTCGGGCCTGGACACCATACAGGCAGACAATGGTCTGTAAAGAGTCCGGGAGCCAGCACGGACCTGCACCAGGGGACAAGGACAGAACTGAGTGAAATAAAAATGCACAAATATTTTTGCCTGAGGGCACACACACAGAAGATCTTGAAGGCAATAAATAAAATGACAGATGAAGTGCACACGGCGGTTCAAAGTTCAAGACAAGTAAACGCCTAAGTGTTATGGTTCCCACCGTGAAAGGCGGAACAAGTGCACCTTGGCCTGTGGCAGGCACCTTGACAGTAGCTAGCCACTGTCATCGTGGAACATCATAGAGCTGTACCAAGACATGCATACCAACAACACATTACAATTCGTTAATTCCAACATCATAGCTGCTTTCCCAGCTTAGTCATCAAAAAGTAGATAAGATTCGCTCCTCAACGCCACCTGGTAACAGTAACGTTACAAGGCTAAAACACTAACCTGCTGAGTGCACTTTGCACAAGCTAATGTCAAACCGTTACGTTACCAGTAAAACAACCTGTTAAACATGTTTTACCTGAACATGTAAATGTTTCTAGTCAAGTAAAACATGACCTTGGACAGAGAGCCCCAAACACACAAAGACAAAGAAAGAAAAGCAGGCCAGAGGGTTAACTAGCGTAGCTATGTCACAAGCTAGGTAACGTTACAGATAGACTTGGATGCTGAAGCAAGCCAAGTGTCATGTTGACCTTTATTCATAGCTAACTAACGTTAGTCTATAGCTAAAAAGCCGGATAGCTAGTTCCGGCGTAGAGTATCGAATGTGCAAACAGCTAGGAAACTAAAAATAGTGTCACTTACATAGTCATAAACGTTAAACTAGTTAACGTTAGCCAATACCCTTGTCAGACAGTTCAACACAGGCCCATACGAACACAGCCGGAGAATATGAATCCAGATGTAAAATAAACATGGATTCAACAGATTGATGAAAATAACTCACCAGAGCCGGCGTGGAGACGAACTTAGCGCAGGCGTACATTTTCTTTTTAGTCTGTTTTAACCTGGTCGGTCAAATTTGATTGAAGCCCGGGTCTTTCTGCGAAGACATTACAGATAAGGTCAATCGGTTTGTAAATGCACAACGATACAACAATAATAATGACAGACCAATGTACACAATAATCCGTACAATATGTAACCCTCGCTTGTATTGTTCTACGTGTAGTTTTAACGAAGGATTAAAAAGGATTTGTAACGGACAATTCTTAGCTAGCACTCCTTTCGACACTTACCGACTGCAGAAGGTCGAACCACAGTAGACACAGATGGAACAACGAGGAGATATTTCACCGAATATATAAATGTGAAGCATCCGGTTGGCGTTTCCACTCAACACCAAATGTGGTGATGAGAGGAAGTCCAGTGACCGGCAGTGGGAGAAGATGGCCGATATTCTGCTAATTTTCTCATCGATTAAACATTTGCTCTCCATACAATTTTCTGTTTCCAAAAATAGATTGGGCTGCGTTTTGAAAACTTTGGAGACTCACCCTTTGCCCCAAAAGTGCGTTGTTTAGGAGTGCAAGGCCGACTTGAGTTATTGCACAAGCAGATACTAGGCGTTCCCTACCGGAAAAATGCTAATAAATGCTGGAACGCACCAATAGGATCTCACTATCACGTGCGTGGCTCCGCACACTATGTTTCATTTGCGCCCAATGGAAACGACAGGCTCTAGTCTATCTTGGGTTAGTTATAAAATCTTCGGCATAGTAGTGCGGCCGCGCAAATCGGTGTTTATAGATTCCCGGATGAAGATTTTGCGACAATGAAAGTGGCATTGCATTAGTGGAAAACAAGACTTTTCCCAAGGCAGGCCTGGATATGTTCGAGTCGCTTCCGGGACAATTTTAGAATTTTAGCTGATTCTCCAAACCTGCTACGGTGATTCTCGTAACCTGTCATGTTCATTATCCTAACCTGCTGCAAGAAGTTACTTCTGCTAGTCAAAACCGTCTCACTTGCCCTGAGAACAGTCTTGGTTTCCACTAATGCGATAACAGCGCCACGCAAGGTCATTTCACTATATAACTTTATTAAACCCTATACTTTTACGATTGACAACTAAAGAAACATGTAATTGACAAAGATTGTTCTGGTTAATTTACGATGAAAATCCATCGGAGCTCCATGAATGAAATGTATTTAGGCCTTTAATGTAGAGGCCTACCCTTTGAATAGGTATGTCTTGTCTAAATATTAAACCAATACATATAAATAGCACAAACGGGAAGAATCAACTTATTTTCCACAGAACGTCTGGCCTAGAGAATAGCAGCATTTGACAAATATATTGATTGAATGGTTGATATAGACTGGACTAGGCTATCAATGATTAGATTGGTCGTTCATTAAAAGTAATTTCCTCACTTAAATAAGCATGCACCTTTCAAAAAATGTAGAACTAAGAACAGATATAGCCCTTGGTTCACTCCAGACCTGGCTGCCCTTGACCAGCACAAAAACATTCTGTGGCGGACTGCAATAGCATCGAATAGTGTCCATGATATGCAACTGTTCAGGGAAGTCAGCAACCAATACACGCAGTCAGTCCGGAAAGCAAAGGTTAGCCTTTTCAAACAGAAATGTGCATCCTGTAGCTCTAACTCCAAAACGTTTTGGGACTCTGTAAAGTCCATGGAGAACAAGAGCACCTCCTCCCAGCTGCCCACTGCACTGAGGCTAGGTAACCACCGATAAATCTATGATAATTGAACATTTCAATAGGCATTTCTCTACGGCTGGCCATGCTTTCCTTCTGGCTACCCCAACCCCGCCTAACAGCTCCGCACCCCCCGCCGCTACCTGCCCGAGCCTCCCCAGCTTCTTCTTCACCCAAATCCAGATAGCAGATGTTCTGAAAGAGCTGCAAAACCTGGACCCGTACAAATCAGCTGGGCTAGACAATCTGGACCCTCTCTTTCTAAAATTATCCACCGCCATTGTTGCAACCCCTATTACCAGTCTGTTCAACCTCTCTTTTGCATCGTCCAAGATCCCTGAAGTTTGGAAAGCTGCAGCAGTCACCCCCCTCTTCAAAGGGGGAGACACTCTAGACCCAAACTGTTACAGACCTATATCCATCCTGCCCTGCTTTTCTAAAGTCTTCGAAAGCCAAGTTAACAAACAGATCACTGACCATTTCGAGTCCCACCGTACCTTCTCCGCTGTGCAATCCGGTTTCCGAGCTGGTCATGGGTGCACCTCAGCCACGCTCAAGGTACTAAACAAAATCATAACCGCCATTGATAAGAAACAATACTGTCCAGCTGTCTTTATCGACCTGGCCAAGGCTTTCGACTCTGTCAATCACCGTATTCTTATCGGCAGACTCAATAGCCTTGGTTTCTCAAATGACTGCCTCGCCTGGTTCACCAACTACTTTGCAGAGTTCAGTGTGTCAAATCGGAGGGCCTGTTGTCCGGACCTCTGGCGGTCTCTATGGGGGTACCACTGTGTTCAATTCTCGGGCCGACTCTTTTCTCTGTGTATATCAACGATGTCGCTCTTTCTGCAGGTGATTCCCTGATCCACCTCTATGCAGACAACACCATTCTGTATACTTCTGGCCCTTCCTTGGACACTGTGCTAACTAATCTCCAAACGAGCTTCAATGCCATACAACACTCCTTCCGTGGCCTCCAACTGCTCTTAAATGCTAGTAAAACCAAATGCATGCTTTTTAGCCGTTCGCTGCCCGCACCTAGAATATGTGGACAACTACAAATACCTAGGTGTCTGGCTAGACTGTAAACTCTCCTTCCAGACTCATATCAAACATCTTCAATCCAAAATTAAATCTAGAATCGGCTTTCTATTTCACAACAAAGCCTCCTTCACTCACGCCGCCAAACTTACCTTAGTAAAACTGACTATCCTACCGATCCTCGACTTTGCCGATATCATCTACAAAATAGCTTCCAAAACTCTACTCAGCAAACTGGATGCAGTTTATCACAGTGCCATCCGTTTTGCTACCAAAGCCCTTTATACCACCCACCACTGCGACCTGTATGCTCTAGTCAGCTGGCCTTCGCTACATATTCATCGCCAGACCCACTGGCTCCAGGTCATCTATAAGTCTATGCTAGGTAAAGCTCCGTCTTATCTCAGCTCACTGGTCACGATAACAACACCCAACCGTAGCACGCGCTCCAGCAGGTATATCTCACCGGTCACCCCCAAAGCCAACACCTGCTTTGGCCACCTTTCCTTCCAGTTCTCTGCTGCCAGTGACTAGAACAAATTGCAAAAATCGCTGAAGCTGGAGACTTAGATTTCCCTCACTAACTTTAAACATCAGCTATCTGAGCAGCTAACCAATCGCTGCAGCTGTACATAGTCCATCTGTAAATAGCCCACCCAATCTACCTATCTCATCCCCATAATGTTTTTATTTACTTTTCTGCTCTTTTACAAAAATGTGTATAGAATTAGTGCCAATTGCCTGTTGCCTAATTCAGCAAATACTGTAAAGCACAGGTTGGCGGTACGAGGTAATGGCTGGAGCAGAATAGGCGAAAAGGTATCAACAACATCAAACACATGTGTTTGATGCCATTCCATTCGCTCCATTCAAGCCATTATTATGAGCCGTAGTCCCCTCAGCAGCTAATTAAAACTAACCCTAAATAATATATATATTTTTTTTTTCACCTTTATTTAACTAGGCAACTCAGTTAAGAACACATTCTTATTTACAATGACGGCCTACCAAAAGGCAAAAGGCCTCCTGCTGGGATGGGGGCTTTGATTAACTGTTCAGCAATTGTATGTCTTGGGGGTAGAAGCTGTTCAGCAGTCTTATGGCCTAGAAGTTGATCGTCTTCAGAATCACATCATCATAGGCCAGTTGATTCAAGAATACATGTATTGATGCCAAGCAAATTTTCCTATGAGACATTAAAGTATTCCGTCATTCATTGTCATAAAAAGCCATTATTTTGATGTAGGTCTATATATAAAAATGTCTCCCTTGTAAAACAACTCTATTGAGTAAACAGTGTCTTTCACATTGCCCCTACCTGTTGAGATGCGAATGTAACACTCTACCCAGAAGGGATGTCTCTTCTTAGAGGTAAAGCTGCATACCAGGTGAATTTGTAATGTTGTGGAATGGCTCGCCAGCAGCTGAGGCTGGAAGGTAGATGTAACGGGGATGGGGAGCCCCTCTTCGTTGCCTGTACGGTTGCTCTAAGGGAGGAATCGGCCACTGGTTTTTCAGGTATGGTCTTCTAAGGGAGGAATCGCCCACTGGTTTTTCAGGTATGATATTTCCTGGTGCATGGGGGTTCGAAGTCAAAATCATAGCCTCTCGATGTCATGAGTAGAACCAGTCTTACTAATGTAGCACATAAACCTCCAACGCCCCATGGAAATAACAGAATCAACAGTCACCGGAGGATCCATATAGTTCCGATTAAATTAGAATGTCTTTATTTGCACGGAGTAGCACTGAGCTGCAGTGCATTCCGATTCACCAAAGGGACATTGATATAAATTACATTTAAATGCGTTCTGATATATTTTACACAAGCTTTCCGTGTGGAATAGAAGAACATAGGTTCATTTTTTGTTGTTGTTATAATCAGTTCAACGACCTGAAACGGCAGGATCATGTTTACAATCACATCATGTTACACGTCATGTCTGTAGCTAAGTTGAAGTTAAAGTATTTCTATTTAGAGGGATTTTATATCATCATTACATAATTTATCACAGTGTCATGCACCATCTTGTTACACGTTAAAAACATGTCCTCTGGTGAATCATTGCATGTCCCCTGTCCCTGAATGTAGTCCAGTGGGATTCAAGCCCAGCAGAGGGTGCCATTGAGACCTAATGTGATGTATGTGATCATAACCCTATGTTATCACTAGTCAAGAGGACTTCAATTCCACTAAAGGAATTTCATAGGCTTCATGTTCTCACTCATTCATGCTGTCATCATTTCGACATGATCATATTCACTGCTGACTGAATTTTATATTCCATATTCCAAATGTATTTCATTTACCTAGTGGTTAGAGCGATGGACTAGCAACCAAAAGGTTGCAAGTTCAAATCCCCCGAGCTGACAAGGTACAAATCTGTCGTTCTGCCCCTGAACAGGCAGTTAACCCACTGTTCCTAGGCCGTCATTGAAAATAAGAATGTGTTCTTAACTGACTTGCCTTGTAAAATAAATAAATGTGGTATTTAGGAATATATCACTTCTTTACAACGCAGCAGAATGAATTGACAACGTGTGCACAATGTTTTTTTTGTTGTAAACTCGTATTGCAATCATGTCCGCGGCTTTTGTGGAGCGATGGGTAACGATGCTTCGTGGGTGTCAGTTGTTGATGTGTGCAGAAGGTCCCTGGTTCGCGCCCGGGTATGGGCGAGGGGACGGTCTAAAATTATACTGTTACATATAGGCTACATGATAGATACAATACTATGTGTGCTCTACAGCCAGAAGCAGAGTATTTTGAAGTAGAAACATTTAGCATTATAGTAATTGCAACAGCTAGACAGATAGCACATTAATGTCGTGCTTAACCACCTGAGGTCACGGTCTTAGTGTCTAATGAACAGTAGTAGTAGGGGGGAGGACACTCCCGCCATCCTCCCTCGTCCAACAAGGTACTTACTGCTCTCCCTGTCTGTGGTGTTGCATAGAACACTCAGAGACATTCCATCTGCACGCCGGCCCCATCAAGCTGGATGCGCTCAGACTCCTAATGAAAATGGCATTGACCCCCTTAACCTTTTATGAATGACAACTTGTGCCTGCAGCACGTCCTGTCAGAGGCCTCAGAAATGTGGGCACCCTAGCCGAGGGTGTGTTGTTTTGTTGGTATTAAGGAGAGGGGAAAAGGTTTTTACAGCCCCTCGGCGGAGCTGCTGATTACTGGAAAGAGGGGAGGCGCCCTGACAGCAGAGGCAGGCCAGACAAGGAAGGACTGCAGGCAGCGCCGCCCCCCCTTGGGTTGTGCCGTGGCGGAGATCTTTGTGGGCTATACTCGGCCTATACTCGGCCTTGTCTCAGGATGGTAAGTTGGTGGTTGAAGATATCCCTCTAGGGGTGTGGGGGCTGTGCTTTGGCAAAGTGGGTGGGGTTATATCCTTCCTGTTTGGCCCTGTCCGGGGGTATCATCGGATGGGGACACAGTGTCTCCTGACCCCTCCTGTCTCAGCCTCCAGTATTTATGCTGCAGTAGTATATGTGTTGGGGGGCTAGGGTCAGTCTGTTATATCTGGAGTATTTCTCCTGTCTTATCTAGTGTCCTGTGTGAATTTAAGTATGCTCTCTCTAATTCTCTCTTTCTCTCGGAGGACTTCAGCCCTAGGACCATGCCTCAGGACTACCTGGCATGATGACTCCTTGCTGTCCCCAGTCCACCTGGCCGTGCTGCTGCTCCAGTTTCAAATGTTCTGCCTGCGGCTATGGAATCCTGACCTGTTCACCGGACGTGCTACCTGTCCCAGACCTGCTGTTTTCATCTCTCTAGAGACAGTAGGAGCGGTAGAGATACTCTTAATGATCGGCTATGAAAAGCCAACTGACATTTACTCCTGAGGTGCTAACTTGCTGCACCCTCGACAACTACTGTGATTATTATTATTTAACCATGCTGGTCATTTATGAACATTTGAACATCTTGGACATGTTCTGTTATAATCTCCACCCGGCACAGCCAGAAGAGGACTGGCCACCCCTCATAGCCTGGTTCCTCTCTAGGTTTCTTCCTAGGTTTTGGCCTTTCTAGGGAGTTTTTCATACCCACCGTGCTTCTACACCTGCATTGCTTGCTGTTTGCGGTTTTAGGCTTGGTTTCTGTACAGCACTTGGAGATATCAGCTGATGTACGAAGGGCTATATAAATACATTGGATTTGATTTGATTTGCTGCTGCTGATGGCTCCATGCTAATCTCTAGCTCTGGATGCTCAAATATAGTGTTTATAGACCAACTCATATGTCTGGCAAGGCCATGGCTAAGAAGAAATGGAACTGGAGTTTATCTGTGGTTTACTAATAAGCCCTTATTGGTTACTATCATCTTATTTTCCACCAAACTCATGTTCATCTGTAATTGCATGTTCACTGTCTACTTCATTTAATGGCTGTCTCCAAGCAGCTGGTCCAATAATCCATAGTACTGTGGGAGGGGCAGGCAGCTCAGAGATACAGCTGGAAATCATCCTAAAATATCCAATAGACATGCTTTCTCTGAGAAAATGCAAAGATTTAAAGCACGTTAGTATTCACAAATAGATTTTCTCCACAAATCCATAACAGTGGCCTTTGTGCCATTGTATTTGGGCCATTGGATTGAGATAAGAAGTTCTGAGACTTGCAGTATCATCATCATCATCCTGACTGGTCTGTAACAACTCTATAAGCAGGCACCCCAGCCTGGTCTCATAGACTAGATGTAATATAGTAAATGTAAATCTGGAATACTCAATAGTATGATATGTTATGTTTTGGCATGGTTACATGAGGCAAAAACGCACATTGCAAACGTCTAGCAACCCAAAGGTTGCCAGTTTGAATCTCCTCACATACAACATTAGCATTTTAGCTATATAGAAACGTTTCAACCACTTACTACTTTGCATGCTAGCTAACCCTTAGCCTAACCCTAACCAAGCTAACATTAGCCACCTAGCTAGAATTTAAAACATGCGTTTTGCAAATTGTAAAATATAATACATATTGTAATTTGAAATATCATATGAAATGGGTGATGGGCATTCACAAATTAATACATACCATACAAAACGTAACACCCCATTTAGAATGCTATCCCGGATTTACGTACGGAATCATATGAAATGCTCTGAGACAAGGTTGTATAAGGGCACAAGGCGAGACTCAGTTGCAGCCATGGGAGGCAGATGTTTTGATTCTTTTGATATTTATTAAACAATCCAAAAGGGTAGGCAAGAGAATGGCCGTGGACAGGCAAAAGGTCAAAGCCTGTTCAGAGTCGAGGAGGTACAGAGTGGCAGGGAGGCTCGAGGTCAGGGCAGGCGGGCACAAAGTCCAGAAAACAGGCAAGGGTCAAAACCAGGAGGACTAGCAAAAGAGAGAATAGAAGCAGGAGTATGGGAAAACACGCTGGTTGACAAGAAAAACATACAAGACAAACTGGCACAGAGAGACAGGAAACACAGGGAGATATATACACTAGGGAAAATAAGAGACACTTGGAGGGGGTGGAGACATTCACAAGGACAGGTGAAACAGATCAGGGTGTGACAGGTTGGGCACCTTCCCGTATCCTACGGTCTGTTCTGACAGTGAACAGGGAGGGGCAAAGCTGGTTGAACCTCACTCTTCTTGGAGGTTCTACTTTACAGCACATGCACCAAAAGCATTTGCACAAACTACATAAACAGAGACGCAATGAAATGGGGAAAAGCTGAAAAGAGAAGAGAAACATGGACATTCAGTATGTTTATAATGGAAATGAAAAAAGGAATTTCACACACTGTGCTCGGTTACACAACATATAAATTACACTGGGTGTACAAAACATTAGGGACACAGTCCTAGTATTGAGTTGCACCCCCTTTTGCCCTCAGAACAGCCTCAATTCGTCGGGACACGGAATCTACAAGGTGTTGAAAGTGTTCCACAGGGATGCTGGTCCATGTTGACTCCAATGCTTCCCACAGTTGTCAAGTTTGCTGGATGTCCTTTGGGTGGTGGCCCATTCTTGATACACACAGCAAACTTGAGCGTGAAAAACCCAGCAGCGTTGCAATTCTTGACACAAACCTGCTGCGCCTGGCACCTACTACCATACCCTGTTCAAAGACACTTAAATTGTTTGCCCTGCCCATTCACCCTCTGAATGGCACACATACACAATCCATGTCTCAATTTTCTAAAGCCTTAATAATCATTATTTAACCTGTCTCCTCCCCTTCATCTACGCACGGATTGAAGTGGATTTAACATGGGGATCTTATCTTTATCCTGGATTCACCTGGTCAGTGAATGTCATGGGACGGAACAGGAGTTCCTAATGTTTTGTACACTCAGTGGAGCTTGAGACAGAAGGGTCGCTGTAAAACAGTTGGTACTTTTGCCTGCTGCCATAGACATCATTCCAATGTATTAAATAATACAAAATCCTATAGTAGCTGGAATCTAATTGCTCAGCATTTAAAATTCTCATTCACATTAAATAGCTCTTCAGGAGTATCCTAACACTCCATTATTTTCAACAGAGCAGACTTTTAGTGTTGAGGATGGCCCGGCAGTGTAAAATAAATAGAGTGGTGGGGCAATCATGCATCTAATTGCACAAGTATAGGATACATTCACCTGTATTCTGATCAATATCAAATGGAATTTAGGTAAAGGAAAAAAACAAAACAATAGGTAGATTCTTATAAAGATGACAAAACTAGCAGCCCCTTGTATCTCCTCCCTCTTTACCTGACCATCCCCCACTATCACTCGTTATTTACTCCCTCTTTACCTCTCCATCAACTCCCTCTTTACCTCCATCCCTCTCCATCGCCTCCCTCTTTAACCCTCCATCACCTCCCTCTTTACCTCTCTTCCTCCCTCTTTACCTCCATCCCCCTTTATCGCCTCCCTCTTTACCTCCATCCCCCTCTATCACCTCCCTCTTTACCTCCATCCCCCTCCATCACCTCCCCCTTTACCTCCATCCCCCTCTATCACCTCCCTCTTTACCTCCATCCCCCTCTATCACCTCCCTCTTTACCTCCATCCCCCTCTATCGCCTCCCTCTTTACCTCCATCCCCCTCCATCACCTCCCTCTTTACCTCCATCCCCCTCCATCACCTCCCTCTTTACCTCTCTTCCTCCCTCTTTACCTCCATCCCCCTCTATCGCCTCCCTCTTTACCTCCATCCCCTTCTATCGCGTCCCTCTTTACCTCCATCCCCCTCTATCACCTCCCTTTTTACCTCCATCCCCCTCCATCACCTCCCTCTTTACCTCCACCCCCCTCCATCACCTCCCCCTTTAACCCTCCATCACCTCCCCCGTTAACCCTCCATCACCTCCCTCTTTACCGCTCTTCCTCCCTCTTTACCTCTTCATCACCTCCCTCTTTACCTCTATCCCAATCTATCACCTCCCTCTTTAACCCTCCATCACCTCCCTCTTTACCTCTCTTCCTCCCTCTTTACCTCCATCCCCCTCTATCACCTCCCTCTCTAGATGGTCATGTACTGTGTGTTTCATCACTCCAGCTTGTTTCTGTTTTGTCAAATTCAAGGCGTTACAATTGTCCTCAGTCTCCCCTATCTTGTGCTTACAGGCAAGGTGCACCAATATTGCAAAACACCCTGAGAAATGGAAATAAAATGTTGTATGGATCCTATTGACCATTAGTTCCCATATTCTAGAGGTTACTCTCACCAGGCTGTATCACCTGGCTGTGATTGGGAGTTCCATAGGACTTTGGTCCTGCGTCGTCCGGGTTTGGCCGGTATCTAGAGGTTACTCTCACCACTTACAGTAAATATTGTTATACACTGCCAAGGGTTGTTGTGGCAGTCCCTGCCTCTGACTGACTTAGTCTCACCGAGCTGTATCACAACCGGCCGTGATTTGGAGTCCCACAGGGCGGCGCAAAATTGGCCCAGCGTTGTCCAGGTTTGGCCGGTGTAGGCCGTCATTGTAAATAAGAATTTGTTCTTAATGGACTTGCCTAGTTAAATAAAGTTTTTTTTTTTAAATACACTTGTATATATTGTTATACACTGCCAAGGGTTGTTGTGGCAGTCCCTGCCTCTGACTGACTTACTGGGAACTTTCATGTTGCACTAAACGTTCTGTATGGTGACTAATAGGATGCACGAGTCTGTTCTTACCCTCATTACGCAAGCCTGCAAATAATATGTATCCCCATTATAACTAACGAGCAGTGCTGTAATCAGAGCCTGTTGGGACGGATGGCTCTCCCTGTGATTGTTAACTACTGTGTTTACAATAACGGAACATGCTACAGACAGCTGTCAATAACAGCCTGTTTAATTTGCATGTAAATACCTCTTTTTTAGATAAGTGTGTATGTTACACACATTCAGTCTCCAGTTCCCTGTCAATGTCAGACAAACAACATCAGACAGGCACATTGGACTGACCGCTAGACACTTGATATTACTATTGGGCTTTTGCACCGCAATAATACAAAGCACCAATACTTGTGTCCGTGCAGATTGCTTCATATCCAATCTCATGTAATATTCTAACATTCTGTTCTAACAGATTGGACACCTTTCTCTGTGACTTAGAAGTGGGTTTAAGCAGCCTCATTCCTAAACAACAAAGGCTAAGTGGAAGAACATCGCCACGAGTCCCAATTACACATAATGATGGGACCTGGATGGAAGAGGATGGAGGAACACGTTGCAGAATGTGCACCAGTTCTTTTGTCACGCGAGAAAGTCCATAGCATCATTTATCACTGTCGTAATATCCTGTACTACTCCTCCTAGAGCTCTGAGACAAGGCCTCCCAGATCACCATGCATGTTAATGGTATGTTATTAGTGTTGAACAGCCAGAAAAAAGGAAAGCACATTTACAAGGCTTTTGGGGGGGTTTGTCTGTTTCCTAACCCAACTTGTCTCTGTCGTCAGTAAGGTAATGCCTTCCACTCCACTGTTTTACTCATGGGTTTCTCCAGAGCCCTACCCACAAAGATATCCTCTCATCTTTGGATAATTTTCGGTTTTCCAGTCAGTGTCGGCTTTGAAACCCAAATGAGCTAGAAGCGTAAGGTCTTTTTGTGTTACATGTCCAGAGGCAGGGGGAGAGCTCCGATGTGGGGGTGCTGTATGAGTGTTTTGCAGGTTAGCCTGTTGAGTGTAGGGGGCAGTATTTTGATGTTTGGATGAAAAACGTACCCAAATGAAACGGCCTATTTCTCAAGTCCAGAATCTAGAATATGCATATAATTGTCAGATTAGGATAGAAAACACTCTAAAGTTTCCAAAAACTGTCAAAATATTGTCTGTGAGTATAACACAACTGTTATTGCAGGCGAAAACCTGAGAAAAATCCAACAATCTTAT